>NC_056725.1:282186230-282216230 GCF_019279795.1 Protopterus annectens
AATAGCGTAGTGCTTTTTATCCTGTTATAAGTGTACTATTCTTTTCTTATGCACTTCGTTGCTCAGTGAACCCATGCTGCTCAATGCATAATATATGTCTGATTAGCTGTAAGACTTGTTGCGTAGTAGTTTAAAACTTAGGGTTATACAGGCTTGCAGTGTTTGTCCAAGAATCCCTGCCATTGCCCTTAAAACCCTTAACTTGTGCCTTCCATCTTTGGCAAGTCCTCTGCCCTTATTCTACTTTCTCATTTACCTAATTCATTCATATACCATTCCTAGTTTCATCTTTCTTATCATTAAATTACATGACTCGCATCCTTGGAGTTCCAGAACTGCAGTTGAGCAATGTCAAATGTTAATGCTGTTTGCCAATTGTTTTATCAAGTGCATAACATGGGAATAGTGTTATAATGCCTTCTTTGGACCACAAAATCTATGAATAATGTTATCATTTGTTTAACTAAAACATAAAAAATATTAAAAGGTTGTACCACATCAGCCTCTTTTTTTTCTCTTACATCATACAGTTTAATGACTTCTATAACTATATAACCTGGTGTTACATCACAGTTTCAAATCTCTTCAGTTTTAAAATAATAGCCTGCTCACTCCTTGCTAAAATGCTTCAATTTAGAAAGTATTACAGCTTGGGCCTGAAAATACCACACTACCCCATTTGTTTTTCTGTTAAATTTAGAAATCTTTTGCTGTAATGCTGAATGTCTTTGCTCCAGATTTCTGAACAAAGTCAAGAATAATGGGAAGACAACGGGCCAAATATATTGATAATTTTAAAATATTACTCTGGTTTATTTAAAAAGTTAATACAACAAAATATTTCCATCAATGTGCATTTTAAAAAAAAAATGGAGTGAATTCAACAAAATCTGGATGGCTTGTTCATGCCATATTCGTGTCACAGCTCGACATGCACATAATAGTGCACTGATTTGTATTCAGTAAATGGCTCTCACAAACTAGGTAAACATCATGGCATGCTGCTTAGTGCATACATAGCAGAATTATATGCAAATCAACCAATCCAAGATTGCAGAGCAATTCAGCAATGTGTAAAGGAATTGTGTACATCTCATGTAGCCATTTACCCTGTACTCCAAAACCTTTTGGAATACAGCCACAGAAAGTAAACTGGAAAGAATGTCAAAGGCTGCTGCCACTTTTGTTCATGTGTACTATATGTGCAACAGGCTATGTGGCTGCTGATAGCCCTCAGGCATGGAGGAGAAGGGTACTTTGACCCTGTGTAACTTTTCATGATCTGCATTAAGTGGAAATAGAATGCTACAGGGTGGCTAGAGAGACACACTCCAGGAGCCTCTGTTGTCCTCAACTGAGACCAAGGGCAAAATCAGGAGAACCAATACTGTTGGAGACCAAAGTATGTGTAGCACTTAGAATTTTAGTTACAGGAACTTTTCAGAGACCCACAGGGGACATTCTGGGGGTGTCACAAGCATCAACATTCGAGATTCTACACCAGTTCCTGAATGTATGCTATGGCATACCACAAACTCTATATCTAACCTGTACCCTCAAGGGCAGAGCTAAAACTATGCAAATGATTCTACACCACAACACATTTCCCTAAAGTCTTGGGTGCATTAAACCCACATTTACATCAAATCACCACCCAGGGATCAGGGAAGGGTCTATATCAACAGAAAGGGGTTCCATTCCATTAACTGCCAAGTCATGTGTAATGCTAGGAGAGTCATCTTGAATGGGTGTAATGGTAAACGCAGCAGTTACCACAGCTCTCATATCTAGCACACCTCATAGCTCTACCAGAGGTTTTCCAGTGTGCTATCCAACAAGGACATTTACTGGGGGATGCAGGGGATGAAATTGGAACCATGGCTGAGGATGCCCATCGGAAATGCACACCAACCCATAGAGAAACGCTATAATGAGGCACAAGCTCAAACAAGACACATCATATTAGGTATGTTTGGGCTACTAAAGTCATATGGAATGTGTACCCATTGTCAACATAAAGCAGTTGAAACACACTTTCCAATAAGAACAGAATGATAGATTGCCCCCCACCAAACCTCTAACACAAACGAAAATAACTGGACAAACACCCATTCTGTCAACATTCCTATACTTAAGATTGCTGTTCTGTCATTGATTACTGGATGACAGTTTTCATTGCTAAATAGCCAAGAAATCACAGTAGAATGCCAGAATATTGTCACTGTGCCCACCACTGCTGTGGAGGCTGCCCTGGGACATTAGAGAAGCCTAATTCCACTGGTAGCCACATGTATAACACCTTGCATTGGATGGAAAATACAATACAGTTGGCTCCAATACCAGGTGAAATTGCAAAAGCAAATGGAAACAGCATACTGTGCTGCAAGCATAAACTTCTCATCTCACAAATGTAAAGTCCTGCAACACCTGTCTATGCCAACAGTGAGGTATAAGAAGTGCATACAGATCAACCTTTATTCTTCTACTGCCTAGATACATGCATTTCTAATGTTAGAATGCAAATGTACTTGAATAAGAGAAGCACACCTTAGTAAAATATGTGCTTATTTGCAGAAAAATCTCCTTCAAGAATTGCAGTCACAGTCGTCTCTGTCTCAAAACAGTCTCCTCACCTTCAAGTTTCCCAGCTAAAAGATTACCTTTTAGTGTAGATTCAGCCGTCTGAGCACTGTAAGGGTGCAAATCAGGTGTGACCTCATTAGACTTGCTGAATACCAAAATTGGGACATTGTGTAGCTGATTTTATTAATTTTACATTTCTTGACCGGGAGAGTCCAACTGGATTACAAGTCCATTTTCAGTGAAGGCCCGGGGAGAAAAGCTCCAAGAGAACACATTTTTACAAAACATAGTTTTAAGGGCAGACTTTTAACATACAATTTCTATAGAAGAGACTTTGACATACATATTAACTAACAGATAGGATATATTCATTCTCTACAATATAATATTAAATTTGAGAAGATATTCTTAGGATTCCTGTGATAGATTTACTATCAGAGTAAAAGCAGAGAGGCGTAGAATAAGGCTCAGAGAGAGCAGATGATGCTCGCTATAGCTGAGAAGGATAACAAATTGATTTACTGTATGTCTTTGCCTGGTTTTAGTTGAGGATAACAAATTGACTTACAATATGTCTTCTCCTGGTTTTAGTTGCTTATGGAAAGCACAACATAGGTTCATAGGTTCATAGGTTTATACTAGGCTATCTGCCCTAAGGCATTTATAAGCCTAGCCCAAATTATTGTGGCTTACGCCACCCCTTATATGAAAAAATACTGTGCCCATTAGTTTGTTGTGCCTCTGTCCAGCAGTGACCCAGAGATGATTCCCGGGGTAAACCTACGATCTCCCATCCACAGGTCTAGATTTCTCTTGAACAGAGTCAGCGAGGTGCTCTGCCTCACATGGACCGGGATTTTATTCCACAGCATAGGGAGTCTCTGAGTGATAAATCTATCCCTCCAGCACATCCTATTTATATCCGTGCTAAGGTTTAAGTCGCTTGCTCTAGTGGTTTTGGTGGATTTGGATTTTTGAGGTGGAGCATGTCCATTAATTCCGGGTTGGACATGGCCTTGTATGTCAGGCACATGTCACCTCTGAGCAGACAGTATGCGACTGAATAGAGCTGGAGTTTCTTCAATCTGGCAGCATATGACAGATTTTGGAGTCCCTTTATCCTTTTGGTGAGGAACTTTTGGGGTCTCTCCAATTGCTGCAGATGTCGGGTGAGATACATCCCGAATGGGGCATTGTACTCGATCATTGGTCTGATAAGTGAAGAGTACAGGGAACAATGACCTCACTAGATCTGGATGTGAATCCCTTCATGATCAGGTGGGCAATGTAGAAGGTCTTTCTAACCACTTTAGCAATGTGAGTGTCAAAAGAAAGGCCACTGTCAACCTGGGTCCCCAGGTCCCTGATAACCTCTTCTGTGCTTAGTGGATTGCCACCTATATGGTAGCTTGGGGTTACCTTGTTTTTCCCGAAGGGTATGACTATACATTTTTTGGCGTTTAACTTCAGGCCATGGCTCTGGCACCAGCTATCTGTTTCCGTGAGTCCCTTCTGAAGGATATCAGTGTCCGATGCACTTTCCACTATGGCGCCCAGTTTGCAGTCATCTGCAAACTTTGTCAGCCAAAGTCCTCCCATGTTGGCCTGTACTTCTGAGAAGTAGATGCCAAACAATAGGGGCCAAGGACCGAGCCCTGTGGGACACCACTTGTGACCGGCTTGGAGTCTGACACAGCGCCAGCAACTCTAACCCTGTGGGTTCTGTCCTTAAGCCAGTTTGCAACCCATCTTGTGACATATGGGTTTACATTTAAGCTGGTAAGTTTTTCTACAATACCGAGTGGGGTATTGTGTCGAAAGCCTTTGCAAGGTCAAGGTAGGCTGTATGGACTGCCTTTCCCTCATCAATGGCCTTGGTGACTATTTCAAGAAGTCGACCAAGTTCAAAAGGCATGATCTTCCCTTGACAAAGCCAAACTGGGTCGGGTCCAATGTCTGCAAGTCCCCTATATCTTTGTTTATGAGCTCCATTATGATCCTCTCCATAGCTTTGCAGACTAGACTTGTTAAGCTTATGGGGCGGTAATTACCAGGGTCCGTGAGGCGCCACCTTTGTGGAGTGGGACCACAGTTGCCGTCGCCACTCCTTGGGCACGTATCCTGTGGTAAGGCTGAGATTAAACAGCTGCCTTATGTGCGGGTTTAATTCCTCATTTAGCTCGTGTAGCACACAGCCGGGACACCATCCGGTCCCATTGATGCTGTGTTTTTAGCTTTAGAGAGCAGCTTTCACCTGCGCATTTGAGATGTCCGGGAGGCTACACTCGGCTGGGATAGTTATCTCTCCTTTAGGGGAGAGGGGTGAAGTTTGCACTGAACCTGTCTGCGAGTATGTTGGCAATGTCTGTGGGTTCAGTGATTTTTGTATCATTTTGGACTAATTCTGAGCATATCTGTGAGTTTCCACCCAGGTTCCTAACATAGCTGAAAAAGGCCTTATGATTGTCCTTTGAATCCATGGCAATTTTTCTCTCAAAATTGGCCTTAGTTGATTTTATGAGTGCTCGTATTTTTTACTAATAATGATCAGGGGTGACTTCCCTTTTATGGATTTTGTTCTATCATGTAATAGCTTTCTCCTCTTATTGTAAAGTTTGTTAATGGCTGGGGTCCACCAGACTGGACGTTTGCCCTTTGTGGAAAGAGTCTTGGTTTTATTTGGGATTGCCTGATCCATGCAGTCCTGGAGGTGTTCATAGAAGGCATTTGTAAGGGCTTCCAGCTTGGGTTGTGGTTTCCTCTGACTCAGGGGCCTTGAAGGATACCACACCAGTCTTGAGTAGTGTGAAGTTTGCTTTAGAGAAGTTCTTCACTATGGTCTTTTGTTTGGGGTGGGGCGGGATGTGGATTTCCAGTGAGATTAGTTTATGATCAGATCTCACCAATGAGGGATATACTTCGGTGTGGAGCATTTTGTCCCCATGTTTGTGACAATGAGATCTAGTATATTTTCTCCTCTCGTGGGAACAGTGACTAGCTGTTCCATGGCATTTGAATTTATGAACTCCAGGAACCGTTGGGCTAGAAAGTTAGGGCTTGAGTAATGTTCCCAGTCTATATTCGGGTAGTTGAAGTCACCCAATATGATGGTGTTTGGAGATACATTTATACCCTCCAGTGTCTTCAGGAAGGCTGTGTGGGGTTCCTGAGTTTGAGAGGGTGGCCTGTAGCATGCTACAATTTGTAGAGCAGTTTTGCCTATTGTTAGTTGCACCTGGATGGTTTCCGAGCTTCATGCGTTGCCACCAACCTGGAGGTGTGAGTATCCTTTATGAATATGGATACACCCTCCTTTTGTGGAGTGGTCCGGGTTTTGGGGCGGGCATGATATGAGGTAAAACCTAATAGTGCCGTGGTGCTCTCAGGAGCCTTGAACCAGGTTTCAGTTACAGCACAGACATCGATGTTCTCCATACTGAGAAGGGCCTCGAGTCGTGCATTTTGAGATTTAGACTTCTGGCATTGAGCAGCATTACCCTCAATTTCTTCCCATTTTTGTTTTCTAGGGTGGTAGGTTTAGAATTTGAGCCTTGCCTAAAAAGGCACTATGGGGTGGCAAGAGCCTTAGCCAATATCCGAATCCCAGGGTGACAGGTGCAAGCCGTCCCTTGCGAAGCAGCGTGGCTTGTCAAGCATGTCATCCCAGGCAGACAGACACTGGATCCCCTTTGAATGACACCAGACATTAAGCCAATTGTTAAAGCTGATCATCTTGTCTCTATATTGTGGCATCATTCTTGGTGAAGGAAGGATACTGCTCAGGGTTAGGGTCATACCTGCCTGGGCTACATAATCAGAGAGCTCCTCTATGTCTCTTTTCATGCAGTCCAGGGAGGTACGTCTCAGGTCGTTCACACCAGCATGGACAATGACTGTGTCATATTTGTACTTGCTGTGGAGTGACCAGTGCTTGTGTTATGTGGCGGATTCTAGCGCCCGATAGGCAGCTTACTGTGACCCTCTCCTTGTTCAGCCTGGTGAGTGGGACGTCAGTGTGTCTGACTATGGAGTCACCTATGACAAGTATGTTTGGTGTTGTATTTGGCCTTAAGGGCTGTGACTGCTTTGCACACTGCTTTTGTGGTTTATGTGTTGCTTGTGGGGTGTCTTGAGGTAGCAGTTGTTTGGGTGTCTGCTTTGGAGGCCTCTGCTGTTTAGGTAAATTTTACTCAGAGCCTCCGAGTATGTCTTTGTGTGTTTATGTGTTTGATTCAGTGGAGTGGTAGCATTATGTGAGGCTGGTTTTGTGGTGTGTGTAGTTGCCTTCTCCTCCTGTCTGGTCTTGCCAGTCCTGAGTTGAGAGAGCTCAGCCTCCAGTTTGGCTAAATAGCTGCATCTCTCGCAAGTATTTGTGTTATGTGGGAGGAGGAGAGGGTTGTCTGTGTACATGAGGCAGTTATAACATTGCCTCAAGATTCCCAGATTCACCAGCTGGACCGGAGAGGAGATTGACAACTGACCTTTGGACATGCTAGAATAATATTGGGAAATCCTTAATTGAAAACAAGGGCCAGTGGGGAGTGAGGGTGTAGTGCTTTTAATTTTTAGTGCTGACTTATATAATTGCTTTAGTGAGCAAGTGCCAGGTAACTTGAGTGCAATGTGATACAAGTAACTAAATGCAAAAACGACAAACAGTAACTTTCTTTCAAGTGAAACAAGGAAATAAGTACAGTAAGCAATGCAGATATCACTAGTGATCCACAGAAGCGCTGAGAAGTTGCGTATTAGGTGAATTAGCTTCCAGGGAAATAACAAGCAAACAAACAACAAGTATATAAACAAAGCTAGATTCAGTAGGCCTGGATCTAGTCTATGCTAGAGCAAACAAGGTGAACCAATTTCAGTAAGATACAGTTCAAATATTCAGGCACTATAAACCTTTAACCAGAAAATTCCCAGCTCAGAAGGGCAGAGTCCAGCCTCTTCTCCCACAAGAGTGCAGTCCACGAACCTTCTTAATGTAAAATAACTGGCCTGAAGCCCAAGTGCCTAAACCAGAACTAATACACTTGGACACTGGGCTCTCAATCAGCAGTTCCCAACTTAGAAGGATGAAAGCTACCTGTCCTGCCACCACAGTGCTTGCCACAAACCTTCCTAATGTAAAACAACTGGTCTGAAGCCCAAGTGCTTAATCCAAAAGACTTGAATGATAGCTACACTTTAATCAAGTTACAACCAAGCAGTAATAAATACCATTGAATACTTTAGAGAATGTCTGGATTAGTGCTCAAGTTACACAAACAAAGCTAGATCCAGCAGGCCCGAATCCAGTCTATGCCACAGCAAACAAGGCACACCAACTTCAGTAAGAAACAGTTCAGATATGCATGCACTATAAGCCTTTAACCAGAAATTCCCAGCTCAGAAGGGCAGAGTCCAGCCTCTCCTCCCACAAGAGTGCAGACCACGAACCCTCTTAATGTAAAATAACTGGCTTGAAAGCCCAAGTGCTTAAACCAGAATTAATACACTTTTAGAATAACAGACACTGAGCCCTCAATCAGCAGTTCTCAACCTAGAAGGATGTAAGCTACCTGTTCTGCCACAACAGTGCAGACCACAAACCTCTCAGTGCAAAACAACTAACTGGTCCGAAGCCCAAGTGTTTAAACCAAAAGGCTTAGAATGAGTTACACCAAGCAGTAATAAATACAATTGAGTATTTTAAGATGATGCAAAAGTAAAAAGAAGTAGGTAAAAACACAAGTACAGTAAAAGCAGATGAAATTTTTTTTTTTTTTTTTTTTTTTTTTTTTCCTGAACAAGTGCTGAGATCAAAGAAACAGATTTGAGTGCTGAAACTAGAAAACTGGCTAGTTACAAGAAAAAAAAAAACAAGCTAGAAGGCTTCCCTCAAACACAAGGGCTTGGGGGCTCAGAAGCCTACAAATAGTCTGTACCACTTAACAAGAAAGGCAGGAAATAAGCTTAATTTTTTTTTTTTTTTTCTATTTCCCAGATGCTCTCTTTGTACACAGTAGGAGTGCCTGAAATCAGAATATGATCTCACTGCACTCAGTTGAGTGAGCAAATGAGATGGGCCCAGAGGCAGGCTGAGGGGCGGGCAGTTTCAATGCCACTAAGATTAAGACCAAAACAAAAACAGGGCGGGTGGGTGGGAATAACTGAAGAGCAGAATAACCAGTTAAAAATTCCTTCGACACTCCTTCATACACAGTTTAAATCAATTTAAATACTGTATTTTTTAAAAGAAAAAGTGCATAAAAAGGTACTTAAATTCTCTTATACGTCCAGTTGAATATAACCAAGTTCTTAGCTTGCCAAGCTGAAGTTTTAAAGCAGGAATTATTTCACATGCACCAGTTTAAATATGCAAGGACAGGAAATCACTGAATGTGGCTACCCCCACACCTGTAATTACTAGCAAATAACAAAATTCAGCCAACACTAGCTTTTAGTTCAAGTAACTGAAGAGCAGAATAACCAGTTAAAAATTCCTTCGACACTCCTTCATACACAGTTTAAATCAATTTAAATACTGTATTTTTTAAAAGAAAAAGTGCATAAAAAGGTACTTAAATTCTCTTATACGTCCAGTTGAATATAACCAAGTTCTTAGCTTGCCAAGCTGAAGTTTTAAAGCAGGAATTATTTCACATGCAACAGTTTAAATATGCAAGGACAGGAAATCACTGAATGTGGCTACCCCACACCTGTAATTACTAGCAAATAACAAAATTCAGCCAACACTAGCTTTTAGTTCAAGTAACTGAAGAGCAGAATAACCAGTTAAAAATTCCTTCAACACTCCTTCATACACAGTTTAAATCAATTTAAATACTGTATTTTTTAAAAGAAAAAGTGCATAAAAAGGTACTTAAATTCTCTTATACGTCCAGTTGAATATAACCAAGTTCTTAGCTTGCCAAGCTGAAGTTTTAAAGCAGGAATTATTTCACATGCACCAGTTTAAATATGCAAGGACAGGAAATCACTGAATGTGGCTACCCCCACACCTGTAATTACTAGCAAATAACAAAATTCAGCCAACACTAGCTTTTAGTTCAAGTAACTGAAGAGCAGAATAACCAGTTAAAAATTCCTTCAACACTCCTTCATACACAGTTTAAATCAATTTAAATACTGTATTTTTTAAAAGAAAAAGTGCATAAAAGGTACTTAAATTCTCTTATACGTCCAGTTGAATATAACCAAGTTCTTAGCTTGCCAAGCTGAAGTTTTAAAGCAGGAATTATTTCACATGCACCAGTTTAAATATGCAAGGACAGGAAATCACTGAATGTGGCTACCCTACACCTGTAATTACTAGCAAATAACAAAATTCAGCCAACACTAGCTTTTAGTTCAAGTAACTGAAGAGCAGAATAACCAGTTAAAAATTCCTTCAACACTCCTTCATACACAGTTTAAATCAATTTAAATACTGTATTTTTAAAAGAAAAAGTGCATAAAAGGTACTTAAATTCTCTTATACGTCCAGTTGAATATAACCAAGTTCTTAGCTTGCCAAGCTGAAGTTTTAAAGCAGGAATTATTTCACATGCACCAGTTTAAATATGCAAGGACAGGAAATCACTGAATGTGGCTACCCCCACACCTGTAATTACTAGCAAATAACAAAATTCAGCCAACACTAGCTTTTAGTTCAAGTAACTGAAGAGCAGAATAACCAGTTAAAAATTCCTTCAACACTCCTTCATACACAGTTTAAATCAATTTAAATACTGTATTTTTTAAAAGAAAAAGTGCATAAAAGGTACTTAAATTCTCTTATACGTCCAGTTGAATATAACCAAGTTCTTAGCTTGCCAAGCTGAAGTTTTAAAGCAGGAATTATTTCACATGCACCAGTTTAAATATGCAAGGACAGGAAATCACTGAATGTGGCTACCCCCACACCTGTAATTACTAGCAAATAACAAAATTCAGCCAACACTAGCTTTTAGTTCAAGTAACTGAAGAGCAGAATAACCAGTTAAAAATTCCTTCAACACTCCTTCATACACAGTTTAAATCAATTTAAATACTGTATTTTTAAAAGAAAAAGTGCATAAAAAGGTACTTAAATTCTCTTATACGTCCAGTTGAATATAACCAAGTTCTTAGCTTGCCAAGCTGAAGTTTTAAAGCAGGAATTATTTCACATGCACCAGTTTAAATATGCAAGGACAGGAAATCACTGAATGTGGCTACCCCCACACCTGTAATTACTAGCAAATAACAAAATTCAGCCAACACTAGCTTTTAGTTCAAGTAACTGAAGAGCAGAATAACCAGTTAAAAATTCCTTCAACACTCCTTCATACACAGTTTAAATCAATTTAAATACTGTATTTTTTAAAAGAAAAAGTGCATAAAAAGGTACTTAAATTCTCTTATACGTCCAGTTGAATATAACCAAGTTCTTAGCTTGCCAAGCTGAAGTTTTAAAGCAGGAATTATTTCACATGCACCAGTTTAAATATGCAAGGACAGGAAATCACTGAATGTGGCTACCCCCACACCTGTAATTACTAGCAAATAACAAAATTCAGCCAACACTAGCTTTTAGTTCAAGTAACTGAAGAGCAGAATAACCAGTTAAAAATTCCTTCAACACTCCTTCATACACAGTTTAAATCAATTTAAATACTGTATTTTTTAAAAGAAAAAGTGCATAAAAAGGTACTTAAATTCTCTTATACGTCCAGTTGAATATAACCAAGTTCTTAGCTTGCCAAGCTGAAGTTTTAAATAGTTGAGGTAGTTTCCCCTAAATCCTGGAGAGATGGGATGAGCAGTAGATTAACAGTCCTAAGTGGGTACAGTACTATGATTGGTTGGCTTAGCAAAGTTACTTAAGTTAGGTGAAGTGTTCTAATGAGACATTAGCCAGAGGGAATACAGGAGCACAGTCAATTATTCAAAAAGTGAGTTTTAACTAGTTTCTTGAACTGTGATGGGTATTTGTTGTCAGTTATGTGGGCAGGAAGGGAGTTCCAGGTTTTTGCTATACAGTGGCTGTAGACAGACTTACCAGCTTCATTGTTGTATTTGGTTACTTTGAGGAGATTTTGTGTGCTAGACCTCAAGGCCCTGGCAATTGTATAGGGTTGCAAAAGATTTTGTAGAGCTGGGGTGTTTTCAGAGTTATGTATTATTTTGTGGGCTAGTGATAGTTGATTGAGTTGAAGTGGTAGTGATAGTTCTAGCCAATTGAGTTTTTTTAGGCATTCACAGTGATGTGCTCTGATGGGAGAGGTTGTAGAGATATTATAACCAGCTATCAAGTTTGTTTAGGTCAGATTTGCAGAGATTTGTAAGCACAGGGGAGGCATAAAGTAGGGTGGATAGTAGGTGAGTCTTCGCTATTGTAGTTTTGGAGTGGTCAGTGAGAAATTTTTTTATTGCGATACAGTAGGCCAAGTTTTTTATGCACTTTTTTATGATTATAGAAATATGTAGGTCAAATCTAAGGTGATTATCTATTTTAACCCCTAAGAGTTTGGTATGATTTGTGGGGGTGATTGTGGTCTTGTTAAAGGAGAAGATGAAGAAAGAATCAGTGGGAGGTGTGGCTCTGTGGGAGCTAAAGAGTACTAGCTTTGTTTTACTTGAGTTCAGAATGAGTCTTTGGTTTGTAATCCAAGTTTCTGCTAGGAAAAAACATTCTTGTGTTAGGGAGTGAAGGATGTCAATTGATTTGGATGTGCATATTATGGTGGTATCATCTGCATATTGCACTACTGAGGCTTTAGGAATACTGTTTGGGAGCTGATTGGTAAAGAGGGTAAAAAGAATTGGCCCCAGGATGGAGCCTTGGGGTACTCTTAGGGAGACTGGTAAGGAGGGGAGAGTTGTGTTTTGCCACATAACAGCTTGTTTCTTTCCTTCTAGGTAGTTTTTAAACCAGGAGATGGCAGAGGTGGTAAGGTTTAGAGTTGCTAGTGAAATAAGGAGTTTATTGTGGTTAACCATACTGAATGCTTTGGACAAGTCAAGGAAGGTGGCAGATACAAGGAGTCCATTGTTTCTGTGAGTTTTGGCAATGTTGTTGAATTCTGTTAGTGCGGTGGTGGTGCTATGGAAGGGTCTAAAATGATGTTGTGTTGCTATTAGATTATTTTCTAGGAGATATTTCATTAGTTGCTTGTGGATTACCCTCTCTAAAATTTTAGATAAAGGGTGTAGTATGGCTATAAGGCGGTAGTTATTGAGTTCCAGGGAGGTTCCCCCTTATGTAGAGGGATGATATGTGATATTTTGCATAGCTTGGGTACTATACACTCGGAGATGGATCTGTTAATTATGATGTAGACAGGATATGATATGGCTTCTGCAGCCAGGTGGAGGTATAGAGCGGGTAATTTATCTGTGGCTAGAGATGTTGGATTGAGCTTGCAGAGTAGTTTTTCAATGGATTTGGTTGGTTCTGGGTGGAAGCTGAACTTGGGGCAATTGTTAGTTGGGGGTGGGGGTGGATTTGCAGGGTTGGGAATGTTGTCATAGGGTTGGTTGTTTGCAAGTGTCTGGATGGTTTCTGTAACAAATTTTTTAAATTGAGTGAGGATGTCTTCTTGGTTGTTATCTATTTTTGGGATTGGGGTAGTTGTTTTACCTGGTTGTGGAATAGAGTTAATTGCTACCCAAAATGTTTGTGAGTTGTTCCCGTGCTTCTCCTGTAACTTTTGGTAGTAAGATGCTTTGTCTGTTTTGGTGCATTTTTTGGCTTTGTTATGTAGTTTAACATATATTTGTTTGTTCAATTAGGATTTACTGTTGATATAGTTGGTCCAGACCTTGTTTCTTTTTTTGAGGAGGAATTTTGTGCCTGGGGTTAACCAGGGGGCATATTTAGTTTTAATTCTTGTTGTTCTGGAGTGGGCATGATGGTTAAGGGTGTTTAAGAAGGTAGTATTGAAATATAGTACAGCTTCATCAAGAGGTAGCTTTTTACGGGGGGGGGGGGTCCAGTTGCACATTTTAGGTTGTTTATAATGTTGGAGCAGTTAAAGTGTTTTTTGTTTCTAATTAGGCACGTAGATATTTGGGTCAGTTGTGGTGATTTTGATCTGAGTAAGAATGTGGGTTGGTGGTCACTCTGGATGTCTGGTAGACACCTTGCTAGGGATATCAGTGGTGGGTGGGATATGAGTATCCAATCTAGAGTGGATTGGTGTCTGGTTCTCTTGTCTGTTCTTGTGGGGGAAGTGAAGTGTTGGGTTAGGCCATGTAGGTTAATATGGGAGAGTGGGTTATTACTGGAACAGTTTTGCCAGTTAATATTAAGGTCTCCTAATACTATGCTTTCCTGGGGGAAGGAGTTAGATATCCATTCTAGGAGTTTTTCTGTAATGGGGATATTATTGCCTGGAGAGATGTAGCATCCTATGATGTTGATGTGTTTACTATCATTAAGTTTTAGTTTTGTTAGAGTGAGTTCAACTTTATCGAGGTCTAGAGTTGTTATGTCTACTTTCTCAAGGATGAGGTGAGATTTATACACTATAACAACACCCCCTCCTTTTTTACCTATTCTATCACTACGAATTATATTGTAACCTGGTGGAGTGATTTCGTTGTTGTGGTTGCCTGGTTTAAGCCAAGTCTCTGTTAGTATGACTATCTCAGGTTGATAAAAGGAGAGTAGTGAATGAAGGTCATGGACTTTGTTTAGTATATGTCTGACATTTAAATTTAAAATGAGGAGCATGGATTTGTCTTGGTGAAGTAGGGTATCATTCAGGTTGAGGGTTGGGGTGCATAGATTTTGTGGGCCTGGGTTTGGGTGTATATCACCGCAGCTAATGAGTTGGGTTCTGAGGTAAAAAATAGAGTTTGAGAAATTTGTTTAGGGTCTTAATGTTCTTTATAGTTGTTTGGGTGGACTGGTAGTGTGATGGCTGTAATCTGTGTGCATAGTGGTGAATAGAGAACATTTGGTAGTGATGTGGGACTAGTTGAGTAAAAGGGTGTGTTGTAATAATGTTAGTGGAAGTAGTTTTTCTTGGTATGTGGATAAAATTAAGTTGTTTTTGGTGGTTGGTGATAGAAGCTAGCGGTGGGAGAGTGGATACACCTAGGAGCAATAGTAAGAGGTGTATGTATGTGGGTTTGGGTAGTTTGGGCATGGTTTGGTTGGGTTTGGCCATGAGTGAGAGATCTGCTTGGGATGTGGTGGGTGTGGTGGATGATGAGAGGTGTTGTTTGTGATTGTAAGGTAGTTAGATGGAAGAGTGTGCTTTCCAGGATGTGGAATAGTGGAAGAGAAGGAAATGGGTACAGGGGTGGGGCAGATTCAGTGATTGGTGGTTAGCATGAGGGGAGTGGCTATGTTTAGTTGAAATGTAGCACTAGTGGGGGCAAGTGGGAATAGGGGCAGAGAGTGGAGTGAGCCTGAGCGCAGCGGAGCTAATACTAACTCCAATTATATCCCTGGGCTTACTTGTTTCTTTTCTTTGTACACCAAATGTATCTTTTCACTTGTTTCTGTTAACACCAAATGTATATTTTTGGCTGTATTGTACTAGCTTAATTTCACTCCTAATGTATCTCTTTGGTTGTATTTTACTGGTTTAGTTTTACACCAAATTTATGGACTATTTTTAAGCTATAGATTGTCCCCTTGCAGAGATTAAGAGCTCCAGGGTAAACTTAGTGTAGCATCTACACCATTGTTAGGTGCTAATGGCCTGCAGCTGTGAATGATTAGCCTGACTGAAGCAAAACACAATAATTCACAGACACCCTTCCCTGAAGTGGGTGTGCCAGTGAGGATACACGTACACAGTGTGGAACTAACTGCAGTGAGCTTTTAAACAAAACATAACATCCCGCATATATATTTGTTTTGCATAATAGCAGAGTTTCCTGTCTTTGCTGAAAACTGATGTTCACTGTCAGGTATTTGCATCACACCATGAAAGAAAAATGAGAGGATATGCACTAGTGACTGCATGTCTGACAGAGCCAGATCATGGTCAAATGGGGCCCTAGACAGGGTAATAGATCCACCCTCACCTCAGAGCAGCTCCTCCTGCAACAGCCCCCTACTCCACTCCCACCCCCACAGCAGCCCCCTCTGTAGCCATTCCAGTTATTTGGATATTTCTCCCCATTTCCCATAAACACTGTTTGAACCTGTCCGTGTGCATACTGTTTTCTTATTTACTTATAAAATTATTACAGGTATTGAAATAAATAACACAAACACTGATAGCCATTTGCTAACCAAAGAATACAGGCTCACAATGAAAACAGAATTAGCATGCACAGTAAACTTCTCTGCCCTTGAAACTCACATTCATTGAAATTGCATTAAAACCAACATTCAAAGAAAATGCATGTGGCCAGTGGAGAATTTAATTTACTTTTGGGCAGTTTTCAAATGATAGACTGCTTGCTCACATTTTTAGGGCCATGCACACATGCATATCCGTTCTTTGATTCACCTCTCTGATTGTATTAAATTATATTCCTTGTAATAATACAGCACCACTTGTTAGTGTGTTTCAAATGTGTAGTTTTGAACATTCTTCCAGTAAGCAATGAAACAAAACATAGGAACCAATAATGACAAAACTACCAATTTCAGACATTTTCAATCATAAAAGACCACTCAAGCTTTTGTGGTTACAATCTACCAATATCAGTCAATAAGCACAATCTCTGCAGAAGTAAAAGTCATCCGAATAATTCCACATTAAAGAGATCTACAACTAATGAAGAGGTTTCTACTAGCAAACCACTATACACTTCAGTGTTTCATTTACAAATTTAGTGCCTGCTGCCCTTGAATTAATTATCAGTGTTACATAAAAAAATTGGTAAGCTGGAAATATTGCAACAGGGAATGACTGACAAACTGACATCAAGTTCATAGTTACTAGGCAACTCATACAAAGGAGGACTCACTCAGGAGTGCAGAAACCCTATCCCCTATGAAAAATGCAAAACATAATCAGCAATCAAAGGTGCACTCCAATATCAGCACCCCATCTACATGGTGTGGGAGTAGAATCCATAGCCTTTTGCACCAAAAGCAATTATGCTACTAAAACTGCTTTCAAATTCTACAGCACAAACAGTGATTGCCATTTGATAAACAAAACAGGTGCACATTGAAAATAGACTTAGGATGAGCAACAGTAAACTTCTCTTCCCTTGAAACTCACAATTCCATGAAAATACACTGAAACTCAATTTTCTGAAAGTGTACTGTAACTCAAACTCTCCACTGAAGATCACAATTCCTTCAGCATTCTGGGAGTTGGTGTAGAGGCTTCAGGTTCATGTCTCCTGTAACCAGGTTAAAGGGTCAGGCCTGATCAAGTTAACTGACTATCCTGCCCCCCCTTAACTAGGCCATTACACACCACACCTCTCAAACTCTTAGTTAAAGAAATCTGGAAAAAAACTAAAATAATAGGGATATAATGGCCCCAAAATAGGGACATATTTTAAATATTTCACTTTTTAACTTAGAAAGTTACTAAAATAACAGGATTTATGTTAGCATGCATTTTCTGAAGAATATGAAGTCAGAAACTCAATTATATATCATTATTTGGTGATCTCAGTCCTCAGTGATTTGCCAGAAAACCACAAATTGTATGAGAAACAGACCAAAACTATGAGGCTGAATCTGGACAGATGAGAGGTATGTTACATGCAGACACACACACACACACACACACACACACACACACACACACACACACACACACACACACACACACACACTTTCTCTCTGAGTGAAACAGCTACTTTAAATTCCACACACAAGTGCAGAATGTGTTTACATCCACACTGGAGTGCATGCATGCAATGCATGGTCCTTCTTAAAGGAGAAGCCACCATGGTGTTAAGAAGTTTTTTTTTTATTAATTAACTAAAATGATAATGTGGATCTCCCTGGCCAGAAGGTTGCCTAGTGCTGTATCTGCCTCTGATGTCTAATAGTAAAACAGAGATAAGAGAAGAATTCCCAGAATAAAAAAGAGAAGGCAAAGCTACAATTTTGCAAATGTATTACTATGTACTGTGTGATCACTCATTCAAGTAAGTAGGTTGTCTACAAATGGACAGTCAACTGAGAATGTTCAATTGTATGAACTGTTTAATTCTGGATATGAAATATAAATTACTGGTATGCACATTATTTGATTGCTATTGCAAAGCTGTGTATGGGGCAAAGAGAGATAAGGCACTACAGCTGTTTTGTTGCAATATTCTGATGGTTCATATCCAAAGCTATGTAATTGTTTAACCGTTGTTTCCCTTTTTTTATCTTTTTATTCTCTTTTTTCACCATTGCTATGTGTGCAGTGCATGGCATAGTGTAAACACAGTTCACTACACATAAGGAAAAAGGGAACATTTTAATTTCACTCACCTTATACAAGACAGACACGCTCAGTGGAATTGCACAGCATCAGCAGTGTGGATGGAAATGACTGCAGACATTTTACTTGTTAGTTCATTATCTCTGTGCCACAAGGTGTAAATATGGTGAGCTAAAGGAGAGGGACCAATAGTTAAGCAGAGTTTACTTCCTTCAGTAGATACTGTTAGTGAGAGGCGTCATAATGAGTACTTACATAAGTAATATGGGTTTGTTATTGCCTTCATCATTTGCATATTGCCTACCTGAGTGCAACCAATAAGGGAAAAAAGTGAAACATTTAATTTGGTGTGCTTTCCTCAATTCAAACAGGCTCAGGGGTGATGCATGGCTATCAGCACTCTAGACAGTACTGAGTGTAGAAAATACAGCTGCTGCCTAGCTTTCCCTGTGGCACCAGGTGTAAGTGTAATGTGCTCATAGTTAGAACGCAGATGTGACAGGGTTCAAATTGAGCAGACTCTAGATTTTAGTAAGGGTGTCTCACAGCAGCATACCAATAGCTATGGATAGTAGATTGCTTGACTGAAACATATCATAACTGCTTGTATGCATATACTTTTGTAGGTATCATAGCTCATTAACGATTGACATATGAACCCCAGTTGATTTTCTGTGTAACTGGTTTAGCATGACAATGATGATTATGTAACAAAAATGCAGTTGCGTATCTGTGATGCACGCAATAGTTTACTGACAATCATCTAGTCCCCTCCCATAACCCAATTATAACTGTAAAACAGAATGTATTACGAGGTGTGTATCATAGCTCCAAACTCTATTACTCAAGTCATGCAAGTCTATCCATTTCCAGCTTATTGTCAGACATTAGTCCTGCATCACAGCTAAGGATACATAAGCTAGGACATTCTAATGTCACACATGTACAGGCCTAATTGAAGTATAGCACCAGTGACTGTTTAAGCTGCATATCTTTAATGACCATAGTTGCAATGAGGAATAATTAACTGTGTGGAAATGTATGCATTCCCTTTTACATATGTTGGATCCCACCATGCACAAATTACTCTTAACAGTGTGTAAGTCCCAGCAAAATATGTGTCAAGTCATGCCACTGATCCCTCCAAAAGTCATGGCCTAAAAGACAAGCCATTGAGCATTTCAGTGTTGACCATTGGACAACGTGTGACCAGGTATACCATCACATATGCCAATGATCATTGCCAGGTTTTACATCAACATTGCTGTTTCATAAACCCCTTCCTCTTTGGTAATGTCTCTCATTGCTTACCATCTCAAAAATGTGGTTGGCATGTTCAGGAGTGTTTGCGTACTGGTCTTAAAATATGAAATCACAACTTGGCAGGAGACCATTGCTACTGTTGTTGGAGGGCCTTTGCAGACATGGTAGGTGATGGGGAAGGTATTGCAAATTCAGGGCACAAAGGTGGGGTATGGAGGAGTCCAAAATCTGTTTTGCATGCCTCATCAAGTGCTACAGCTGCAGGCTGCTGCAGGTGGACTGTACTGGGTCTCAGTACAAGACTGAGGCTTGGAACAACCTAGCCAAGGCTGTCTCCAGTGTGACTTGCATACCTTGTACTGGAAAGCAGTGCAGGCACCACTACAGTGAACTTAAAAGGCACAAGCAGGCACAACTCGACTAGTGGCTGGATGAAATATGAACTGCTAACAGCCCCCAGATATGTAAGTATACTGATCAAGCAACTTGAAATTATATGGAATGGTGTAGGTATACAAGACTGGTATGCATAATGCTTTTATGTTGCCTTTTCTCCTCTCAATCTCTATCTGACAGCTGTAGAGGAAATCACAGTGTACAGGGAGGTGTATGCTGAGAAACTGGTGAGACTCAGAGAGGCAATAACTATGTCTGCAGCATAGCTGACCCTTTTTGTTTTAATTATTGTGATTCCATAGATCAGTAACAACTTCAGCATGCAAACCATAACTGTAACAGCAAGCATGCATACTTTCTACTGTAGCTGTTGGTGACTGTATTAGGCAAGTGTAGTAGTCTATTCAGATTATGTGAATTCAATACCCACAACTAACATATAGATTCACATTTAATAAGTACTTTATAGTTGAAATGCAGAAACATTGCCTTTAGTGCCATGTTGTTAACTTACACCATAGTATCTTTGAAAGCATCTATAGAATATGTGCATATTCCAAGGATTGCTTGTAACAATTCACAATCATTTTTCAGAGCTAGGATAATAATAAATGGCTATATATTATAATAAAGAATGAATGTGTAATATCATGGTTCTAATCATGTCATTTCTTTTTTGTCTCACCCCACCCCTTATCTCACTTTTTTAATCTATCTGTCTTTTTGGGGGGGGGGCAGATACCCAGGCTCACACTGTTCTGATGTCATACCTTTCTGCCTACAAACCAAATGCATTTCAGCACAGGGAGGTGAGCCAACTGCTGCATCTCAGCCTGCCAACCCTCCACTGGCTGCTGCAACAACACCCGGCTTCTCTGGGTGCAACTTCACAGTAATGCCTTTTTAATCCCTGCCCTACCTGAACCATCCTCATTAGGTAGCAGTTCCCTGGCTTGTGGTGCAGTGGTACCCTCTGGTACTACTGGTGGAGGCTGTCATTATGTTACCTACCAGGAGCTACCAGGGATGGTGCAAGATCTGGTCAAAAGTGGCCCTGGTGCCCACATCAGCCTAGTGGAGAAGGTTCTCCTAAATATCAAACAAAGAGTCCCACATCAGGCAGTCTCACAGGCAACTGATGAAGAGGACAGTGATGACATTTCTAAGGGTGAGGACTAGATTCTCACTGTCCCCATGCTAGATGGACATGTGCCTCTGATGTGCCTTACATATCCCCAGTCATGGTGTCCCCCAACATTTTTGTATCTGTCATCATCCCTGTGTCTGTTTTGTTTGTCTGCACTTGCTTCCACACCTACCCTACCTACCGGATCCTCACATTCCTAGATCCCTCCCCAACATTCCTGTCTTTCTGAAACCAAAAAAAGGGCACCTGTCCCACAAAAAAAAAAATGTTGCATACATAGTTCTCCGCTTCGCTTATGTGTCCTCTTGACACATTTTATTTTGTCCAATTGACTCTACAACATCATTGTATTGTTTTACCCATCTGTGTTATGGTGACAGTCTAACTTCATCAAATTTTGTATACTTGGGCACATTACTGTGGTGATGAAGTGGATATCTATGGTTGTCCCCCAGTCTCCTCTTTCAGATGTCTGTATTGCTTCCCCTTTTTCTTCTCTGTGCATACCCCCCCCCCCGGTTCACCAGTTTCCTATCAACCCCATTTTCACATGTTTAACTGGGTCAAAAATAGAATCATACACAACACACGAGGCCAGAAATGGCCCATAAAAAAACTTGACTTTTTTACTCTGCATTTCCATGGAGTTTGGCATTGCACACCAATGCTGAGTGGTGGTGAATGGCTGTTCAAGTCTTATGGCAAAACCCGGTGAGATTTGGCCATCAGCCATGGTAGTCAGCTTATCTCTGCATAGTGCCTAAACTCACTGCACTAGAGGAACACAGAGTTACAGAGTAAAGGTATAACTTAGAAAAAGATACTCTGACAGTTTTTAGGCAGCTAGGTGCAAGAAAGTACAATTTTTTTTTATGAGGAGTGTTGCCATATCACTTGACTGAATATTGTTTAAGCCCATAGCATCAAAGTTTTGATTCCAGATGCATCTCACATCATTACTTAGTGTGATGTTATATGTCTATGATATGTTTAATCACCCACATCTTAACATCTGCCACAAGTATGATTTCTCATGGAGATATATTAAATACTGGTCAAAAATAGAGTATTTGAAGTGAAATCCATCCCCATAACTAGGAGATATTTATCCAACCTTGTTCTGCTTGTCATAAGCCTGTTGTCCCTCTCCTAACCATTCTTTACCCCTATATCAGTCACTTCAGGCTACACAGCATGGCAGTGTAATTATGAGAACACAAAAAAAAACATGTTCATGAATGTTCTATTACACCAAATATTATTATATGTATGGCCATCTCTCCTTGTATTCACCCCCTCACTCCCATCCCTCTTTACATGTATGTATCTATTAGGCTGATGGATGTTCATGTCATCTCATGGTCTCTGCACACTGAGATGGATAATGCAGACATGTTACCTTGATTTAATAGGTCATCAGTGCTCCTGTAGTGTGAAGGGTTTAAAAATCTGCTGTAGGATTCCCTTTGTATCATGTTCTGGTGATGATAAGAAAGATGTATAAACGTATGTTTGCATCTTGTCAAGGCTTACAACCCAGCAGTATGGGATGCTCTGAAGGACTGTTTTCAGAGGACTCTTTCCTGTACATCTGTTACCTATCCATCTGTCTTCCTCTTCTCCTACATAAGTATGATATGTCTGCCTATCAAGTAAACTTTAAGGTGAGCACAATTGATATAACTGTTAAAAATCAATTCCTACATTGTACCATTATATTTTATTTGCCCAACATTTTCTTCACACAGATGTATCTGGATGTGTTAATTATTATCATTCTATATGTCCTCTATCCTTATCTCATGCAATTCACGCTACAGAGTAGGACATATTCTGATTGAGAAGACACATTGTACCAACACATCATTAGGATGTTCATGAATGTCCAATGACAGTACCTCCTACGGCCTCACTGCCTCTGCAGCCCTATCATCACCTTCTCTGTCTCATCAGAATATATTGTAGCATCTTTAGTAGGATAGTCAATGAAATGTTTATCTAATATGATGTGGAAACTGTCCTTACTGTGAACAAGCATACCACACATACTTTTCAGGATATTTGGTCCTACAGAAATAGTTAGCGTATCTGATGAGTCATGCTAATCATTTCAACACATGTACCAACCCTTGTCATTTGTAGCAAGCTGTATACACAATTAACTTGGGATTTGCAATGAGGCCTACAAAACAGCTAGTAGTTGTAAACGTATAAATGTGCATTGCGATAGGTATTACTGATACAATTTGGGGAAGATATAGTCATTGACAGTCACATTTGTAGACCTGATCACATTTACTTAGCTAATGACACCCTGACACCATTTGTAAAACAAACAAAAAAAAATCATCTTACTCACCTGTCTTTTGACCAGGCGCTCACTGCACTTACAACCTGTGCTACTGAGAAAACAAGGCAGGAGGTGCATTTTCCACACTCGGTACTGTCCACAGTGCTGATGGCCATGCATTGCCACTGAACCTGTTTGTGCAAACGAAAGCATACCGCATTTAAATTTTCACTGTTTTCCTTAAAAAGAACCAGGTTTGCGCGGCGCTTAATATCACACAAATGGGGAAGGCAAGGCCAGCAGTTATTTATGCGATAAAACTTTGACCTCTACATTTTAAAGATAGACTACAGCATGCACATCCTACTAGCTGCCAGCAATTTCTCCCATAACATACCTTGCAAGACTGACACATAAAACATTAACAACAAATAGAGGTATTCTGCATTTAAACCCAGTCAGGTCAGTTACTGCATCTACCTATTTGTGCACAGTTTGGCAGTGAGCACCATTGGTCACTGCTAGTTCACAAGTCCAAGATAAATTACTGAAATTCAAACCATGCATGTGCTAATACTTTGCCATCTTCTACACAAATCAACTTCTTGGTGATGTTCTTTGCAAAGAGGTGTTTAGCTTGTCTAACTGTGTTTACTGGGCTGTAACCCTCCATTACATTAAAATTTTTATTTATTTATTTATTTATTTAAATTTGTTGACCGGGAGTGTCCGACTGGACGTGGGTCCATTTTCAGCGGAGGCCCGGGGAGAAAAGCTCCACAGTAAAATAAACAGACAGTAGTTACATTGGATTGCATAGCGATTAACAATTTAACATAGAAATTACTTACAACATATTTACAGATGAAGAACATAGTACATCAGTAGACAACTAGAATCTTTATCTGTGACGTACATAACAGGCATTAACAAATGTAACAATGAGAAGTTCATGCTGTATAATAAGTACTAGGCTTATGAGCATCTGAGCTTGCTATCATCAAGGTAGTTAGTGGAGGTGAAAGAAAGGTAGTAGTTGGATGGGGTGGATGATATTAGAGTGGGAGTTGCAAGGGCATAGCCAGCATGTTTTTAGGTGCGCTTTTAATAAAGTTTTGAAGTTGGTGCATGATGGTACGGAGGTAATTGTGGGTGGGAGTGATTTCCATAATTTGGCTATGGCGCAAGAGAATAGTGCTTCACCAGCAGAGTTATTGGCTTTAGTGATCTGCAAGTGATTTTTGTTGCTGGATCTTAGTGGTCTTGTGGTGCAATAGGGTTGGAGTAGATTCTGGAGGGATGGGACATTTAGTGGATGGTTTACTATTTTGTGGGCGAGTGAGAGTTGATACCACTGAAGGAGGTGAGGGAGTTCAAGCAAGCCCAGTTCAGCAAGTGAGAGACAGTGGTGACTACGGTAGGATGCCCCTGTGGCGAATTTGGCGATTTTGTTGTAGCAGGTCTCTAGCTTGTTTAGATCACATTGCCTTAGGTTGGTATATACTGGAGAGGCATAAAGTAGGGTGGAGATAAGGTGGGAATTTGCTATTGAAATATTTGCTGCTTTGGTGAGAAATTGTTTATTTCTGTATAATGCTCCTAGTTTTTTGTGGACTTTTTTTATGGTCATGGATATGTGAATGTCAAATTTTAGTTTATTGTCTATTTCCACTCCTAGCAATTTGGTGTGTTCAGTTGGGTATATAGTGGTGTTGTCTTTTGCTGTGATGTTAAAGTGAGAGTTGTTTTGAGTATGTTTGGTGGGTTGGAAGATGAGTAGTTTAGTTTTGTTTGGGTTGAGTATTAACTGGGCATCGGATAACCATGTTTCAACAGAGGAAAAGGCTTCCTGTGTGACTTTTTGCAGTTTGGGTAGGGACTGGGCTGAGCAGATGATGGTTGAGTCATCTGCGTATTGGATGAGTGTGCCATGTTTGGTGGCAGAGGCTAGCTTATTGGTGTAAACAGAGAAGAGTAGGGGTCCAAGGATGGATCCTTGGGGAACCCCTATGGAGACAGGTAGTTGGGGAGATATGTCATTCTGCCATACAATGGATTGTTGGCGGTCAGACAGGTAACTCTGAAACCAGTTGGTGACTGATTGTGAGAAGGATAGGTTATTGAGGACAGAGATAAGTTGTTTGTGTGGGACCAAGTCAAATGCTTTAGATAGGTCTAGGAAAGTAGCAGAGGAGAGATAGCCATTGTTTTTATGCTGAAGGATAGTGTTAGTAAAGGAGAGTAAGGCAGTGGTGGTGCTATGGTTTGGTCGGAAACCATGCTGAGTACTGGAAAGGAGGTTGTTAGTAAGGAGGTAGTGTGAGACCTGAGAGTGTATGCATCTCTAGTATTTTGGAGAGTGGAGAGAGAATAGCTATGGGGTGGTAATTGGTTAGTTCTGCAGAGGGTCCACCTTTGTGGAGGGGAATTATATGTGAGACTTTCCACAATGTGGGAACTTAACTTTCTGACAGAGATCGGTTAATCAAGATGGATACTGGGTAGGCCAGAGCATCAGCTGTGATTTGTAGGTATTCACTTGGGAGGTTGTCTGCTGCTAATTTGGTGGGTTTAAGATTAGTTAAGAGTTTTTTTATGTTGGAGGTAGGTACAGGAGAAAAAGAGAAGGCAGTGGGGAGATTACTAGTTGAAGGTGTGGGTTGGAGGGGAGGGGGGTTGTGTTGTTTAGCTAGTGATGGGTGAAGTGTGTGTTGAATGAGGTAGCAATATTTTCTGAGGAGTGAGGGATGTTAGGAGGATGGGTACTGACTTTACCTGGGTGGAGGATGGAGTTTATGGAGGACCAGAATTGTTTGGGGCTGTGTTGTGAGGAGTCTAGGGCAGACTGGTAGTATTGGAATTTGTCCCGTTTTATTAGCTTTTTGACTCTATTGCATAGTTCTAGGAATTTCTGTCTAGCTGCGGGGGTTTTGGTTTTGCGCCAGTGCTCCCAGGCTTTATCCCTGTTTTTAATTTCTGACTTAGTGGTTTTCTGTAGCCATGGGGAGGGTTGTGCTTTGGTTCTGGAAAATCTTATGGGGGCATGGTAATTAAGGATGTTCAGGAAGGTAGTATTAAAAAATTCAACTGCGTCATCTAGACTGAGGTACTTTAGAGCATGCCAGTTACATTCTTTGAGGGATGAGATGAATGTGAGTGGGTTAAAGTTTATTTTTTTACGTATTTGACGATAGATGACAGGTTTAGCTTGGTACAGGTATTTTTTGAGTAGGAATGTTGGGGAGTGATCACTGAGGCTATCTGATAAGCGGCCTGTTATATATGACTGGGGGTTCTTACTGACTAGTATCCAATCCAGGGTAATGTGCTTGCTGGAGTTTTTATTTATCCTTGTTGGTGACTGGGCTAGTTGGGTGAAGCCATGAAGGTGTACATGATGGGTTGGATTGTTGCCAGAACAGGATTGCCAGTCAATATTGAAATCACCTAAGATGATAGTTTCTTGGGGGAGATGGTGGGTAGACCAGCTGAGGAGGTTTTCTAGTGGAGGGATGTTTTGGCCAGGTGGGAAGTAGCATCCAATTATGTTGATGGTTTTGTTTTGGTTAATTTTGAGGTTGGTATATATTATTTCTTCATTGCCTATTTATGGAGCTGATGATTTTAAGATCTGGATGTTTAGAAGCTGTTTAAATATTATAACTACACCACCTCCTTTTTTGTTTAGCCGGTCTACTCTTAGTATGCCGTAACCTGTAGGGAGTATTTGCTCACTGGTAATGTGAGGTTTTAGCCAGGTTTCTGTCAGGATGACTATATCTGGGGAGTATAAGTCTATGGTGGCATGGAGTTCATGGACTTTGTTGGATATACTTCTAATATTTAGGCTTAGTAGAAGGAAGTCATGTACTTGTTGCTTCATGTACGTGATGATGTCACATGTGTTTAGCATTTAAGCTGTTTATTGCATGGATTCATTGTCTGAAGAAGTTTGCTTTACTTAGTAAATGAAAGACATGTCAGTCATATTAACGCAAGTTATTTTGCAGATCTTCAGATCAAAATCAAAATAGATTCATAAACACAGGAAAAGAGCAATGACATGTTTGCTTGACTGAAGACATACTTTCTAGTATTCATGAGTACCGTGCAGCAATGCACTTGCAAAAGATATATCAGTACTTGGGCTACTGAACTTCACAAACGAAATGAAGAATAAAAAACTCCAAGCCACAAAGTAAGTGTAAGTAAGCGCTTTTGTTTACTAAGTAAAGCAAACTTCTTCAGACAATGATTTAATAATAGTATTCAAAATCATTATTGTACATAATTATTATGCATAATTAAGAATAATTTGTGGGTTAATGTATTGATGCAGTATCACTGTGTTTTTTTGACTGTTGTCTGTTTAATCTAGGCAGGATTTGCTTCATGTACGTGATGATGTCACATGTGTTTAGTATTTAAGCTGTTTATTGCATGGATTCATTGTCTGAAGAAGTTTGCTTTGCTTAGTAAATGAAAGACATGTCAGTCATATTAATGCAAGTTATTTTGCAGATCTTCAGAGTATGCACATACCCCCTATTGTGTTACCATCCTTACTAAGTGTCCTGTCCAGTTAGCAAGTTAGTGATGTTTATATCACAACCATCCACATCTATTGACATGTAACCTTGTGTGACCGTCACATAAATACTATGTGTATATATCATAATACACTTGTCCAGGAGGTGTAAACAGAAATATATATTGTGCTGTCTACATACATGCTAAATGTTATACTATTGACATGTGCTAAGTGTACATACATTGACATGTCCTATTTTGGGGACATTGCTATATTTACCATGCCCTCTTCCTCTTTATTCCTTCCTGACATTTATGTTTGACCACATGTTCATCAGCACACTTTCCTTGCCCAATCTACCTCTCATTGTAGTTGCCATCGCTGTTTACCCTCACCCTCCATTATTTCATTCTGCAAATAATTGATTTAGTGTATATTACATTCAGTACACTTTTCTTTATCATGTTATTACTGCTGTTATTACATAAATTTCACCCCTTTTAGTCGTTGTGGCTGTCCATGCGATCTCACAGAGCAGATTTGACTAAGGCAAACTTGAATGTTTCTTCTTTCTGTGCTCATGCTGCTCTGCATGGTTTCCTGGTGAGCAACACTGCTACCATTGTTGTCAGAGCGACGAGCAGCATGACCATGTAATTAGCGTTGCTACTCATTATGCTTAAAGGTACACGGAGCGCGAAGCCTACATGGAGTTTATTGAGTCCCCAAGAAGAAGTACGAAACTCTAATGACAGACTATGTTAACTAAATGCAATCCTCAATGATTTACAGAAAATCAAAACATTTATGATGGACAAGATAAAAATATGAGACAAAACAGGGACAGTTCAGAGGTATGGTGATGCAGTCTCAGTTTTAAGTTTGCTTTTAGTCAAGTGCTTGCCACTTTTAATGTCAACCATTGTAACGTTTATATTTATTCTTTGTTACAATAAAATTGGAGTCTTTTTATACTTTTACTGATTGATTTCCTTTTTCTTTGCTCTTTAGACAAGCATGAGTAAAGTTATTAATCAAACAGTAATATTTAAATAGATGAAGTTTGGCCAGTTTATAAAGAGTATCTTCAATTCTGTACTGAACCGATTGTAGTCATTTAGTAAGACAGCTGGAAACTGCAGTCGCAGGCTATCCATAACATGAACTGGCTGCAGTCATATGCCATCCATTTCTAAATATGGCCAACAAATTTGGTGATGTCTGAAAAACATGAGTTATTATTATCCCTAAAGCCTTTCAACACCCAACAGTGGTGAGATCTAGATTTGTCCATAACTCTTTGGTGAAAAGGTGAAAAAAAGCATTTTGTAACAAAGTTATTGTAGAAAGAACACTTTGGAAAATATTTGTATTATTTTGAGAAATCAGTTAATTTTAAAGTTAGGAGGACACAATAATTTATTTTAACAAAGTTAAGTTTAACAGTATGAACTTTAATCAAAATGTGTAATGCCATCAGAAATCCTTTAATTATTTGTGGATTATGAGCAAATGTCTTGATGCCTCTTGAGGTTTTTGTTTTCCTTTTTCTTTATCTTTTTCACTGCTGGATATAGTGCTAATTCTTTATGAAGGTATAATTCACTTCTTGCATATAACTTTTTTAAGTACTGAGTGCTCTGTTTCTCATTTGCAGACATCATTTTCAAAGGATGTAACCATGGTCAAGATGGTTCTAGCACCAGGATGGTCTCTTATAACATCTAGTACTTGCACACAAATGTTGCCACCTTTTTTGCTACAGGAACATTTTTATCAGAAATCTTAAGCATGTCAAAGTGGGAAAAAATTGAAATACTGTAACTGTTACAGTGAGTCCCAAAATGTGGAGGCTAAATTGTTAAAAGATTGGAGTTGTATACTCAAAGTCTGAGATACCATTTCTAGGAATATTCCCTTTTCTCCAAGGTATTACAGTTTTGGAGTTGGTATATATAGGTTTGGTGCTGGGTAGGCTCCCCCTCCTCAAAAAGAAGTTTGAAGGAGAAGAACAGACCTGTGTTTTCAGGGTTTTTGGCACTCAGCATTTTGAGTGCCAACAAAGCCATTTTTAAGCTTGAGTATTTAACCTGGAATGTGCTTTATGTCTTTTCAATGTTTTACTTCTTAACTCTAGCACAGAATGCAGATATTTTTTTCATAGTCTTTACTATCTGCCTAAAAT
This sequence comes from Protopterus annectens, assembly GCF_019279795.1. Classification (NCBI taxonomy): domain Eukaryota; kingdom Metazoa; phylum Chordata; order Ceratodontiformes; family Protopteridae; genus Protopterus; species Protopterus annectens. The sequence goes on from NC_056725.1 coordinate 282,215,958, forward strand.
GTATCACAAATTACCTGAAGATGTCAACTACATGAAACCCAGGAGTGTGAAATGGTGCTGTCTTTGTCACATACAGTATACTTAGTATTTGAATTGGCTTCCATTTCAAACTTTTCAGCAGATTCTTTGACTTCTAGTTCATTATTTTGTCTATATAAGGCACTTTTCCATTTCCATTTTAGCCTTTTCCAAGTTCTTTTCTGTTGTAAGTCTGTCTTATGGTTTGGCAGTTAAGACATACTTAATTAAAATTTTGCTTTCCAGCCAAACATC
>NC_056725.1:282221230-282292704 GCF_019279795.1 Protopterus annectens
TATTGGGAAAAGAGTCATTTGAAACTTCTTACAGTTGTATACAGTCCTCACTTGTAATTTCCAAAAGTAAATCATTTTCCTTGCTGACCGTCTTTTTGTTACTTCAGTAAAATGTTTCTGAAACACCTGTGTTGTTTTCTTCATTTTAAGATAGACAGATATGACCATAACATTTGTGAAGTCCAGTTTTTTTGTTTTTCTTGGGATTATTTCAATGATTTATCATTGGCTAACACTGAATAGTTTTGCTTAATTGGTACTACTTTGTGTCCAAGAGATCCTGCAATTTGTTTTCCTCTGCATTCTGGCACTAGTCATTTGTACTTCAACTACTCTTAGCATTTTCACATCTAATAATTTTAAATAACAAGAACATGTTTTACAGTTAATTAAACATAGCCCAAGTGTACTGTTTAGTGATAATCAATAAATGTATGAGATGTATAAACAGAAATCATTGTAATATTTTAAACGGTTGTCTTGCATTTGCTTTCATGCTCCATATAGAATTATATACTGAATCATTTATTAACAAGCTTATCTTTTCTGTTCTCAGTGTTACAGTTCCCATGTCAGTTAATTTCAGACCTAATATTGTCTAGTTATGGTATAGACAGTTGTTGGACATCAGAAAGGGATGTTTTTCATTAGATTATTGTTGCAGTAGCCTAAGCTGTATGGGATTTATAATGCCAGGAATCAGATTACTGGTCTGTATCCAAAGCTTCGCAGCTGCTTCCACACTGGAAGAGGCAGTAGAGCTTGTTGGGTTAAAAATAAATGCATAAGTACCAAAGTTCAAAAATGTCATGCCTTTCAGGCCCAAAGCTGTCTATAGCTTCTTTAGTGGTTCTTTAATCAGCTAGTGTTGAAAAATTGGGCATACGAGTACCCCATTATTGACTTTCCTTCCCTTTTTCAATGAGAATTATTGTTGTTTTTGGATTATGTCTGAGAGAAAGGGGAAATACTTTTGTGATGTGAAATGTCTTATAGAATCTCACATATAGCCTGTATTTTCATGTTAGCTAAGGAACATGACATCCAGTGTCATGCTCCATTTGTCTTTCTTTCAAACCTAAGACCCTTATGAGTTGGCTTAATTCCCCCAAGTTTTAGTCAAGAACCAATATCTTAAAACTCTTTTATGGCCCACTTATACTGTCTGATGCCAAGTCCTCAGACATCCCTCCTTAGGTCATCAAGAAAAGTTAAGTTATTACAGTGGGTTCTTCCATACCATTTTTCACATTCTGTCTTTCCTGGTCCTCAGCAAATCACTTTGTTTTTGGCATATCAAAACCATCAAACAGCTTGATGGCTGATCTCAACCCCACTGATGTTGCTCATCATGGAAAAGTGTAGGAAGTCCTGACAAATCCTTAGCGATTAAACATATGTCCAGTGCAGACAAGGGAGAACAATGCTTGATCTGTTAAGAAAGGGATGTAGATGTCCCACAGATAAATGTTTCAGATGAGGTGCCTAGCACCCATTAGAGGAACAGACATCAAAGCAGATATTTTCTACTGCGACTCCTAAGGAAAAGTCTCAAAAATTGAAACATCTCAGCAGAAGTCTCTCTTGTTTTAGTTTTATACAAAATGTTTCAATCTTATGAGACTGTTTCTTCAGCTCAGAATCATTCAAACAGAGATAAAAAGAAACTGAAAGAAAGAGAGAGAGAGAGAGAGAGAGAGAGAGAGAGAGAGAGAGAACTCCTTCACTTTCTTCTGCAGATCTGATTCAGAAATAGAGGTGGCTGGTTTAGACCTTGCTTCCCAAGTTGCTTCAGCTGAAAACTGGGAAACAGAACCTGAAGAAGATATTTTTTTTTTGTTGTTGTTCATTTTCCCCTGTGGAGAAGTTGTCCTTTCCTGATTCTATTAGGAGGATGAAGGACTTGTTTCAATGGGAGCATAAAAAGATCTCTGTAACTCCACAGAAATATTGGGCGCAAGCACATACCCACAAACCAGTGGCTGCACCCCTAGTTACTGCATTACCACAGGACACTTTTAATACAGCCAGTTCTTTTCATGATAGTCTTTCTGCTGCTCCTAGAAAAGCTCATACACTCTAGAACGTTCTTCAGTCTTATAGGTACCTTTTCTCTAATCCCAGAGCAGACCCTTCAGCTCTAAAGACCTCTGTCTCTAAACACCTGGCAGTGCCTTTGATAGATTTAGGAAAAAGGTTAATACCTCTTCGATCTTAGTATTTTAAACTGTCATTTGTCAGGCCCATATGTTCAAATTCTTTTAGCCTCCTTTGCTAACATGAAAAAGGCTATTGCTGATTTATCTAGCTCAGTATTTAAATCTTCTTTACCATTGTTGCTTTTCTTAGTCAATCTGGTTATCAAACGCTCCTTCAGATTCTCTTATGATGGATGCTGTTGATACAATTTATAGAGCTACAGCAACGCAATTAGTCTTGCATAGGCTTGCATGGCTACATACCCAGAATTTACCTCTAGATGTAAAATCTGAATTTCTTAATGCCCCCCTGGATAAAAGGGCTTTGCTCAACACTTCATCTGTGGATGTTTTGAAGTTGTTGATGAAAGGGTAAAACTGATACAAGGAGAAAAACAAAATTATCTAACCCCTGTACCAAAACATAATAGAACTTTCCCCTGCAGTCTGTGTTCATTTTCTTTTCAGAAAACCATTTAAACAAAGATATCAAAAGTCAGTAAATCAACCTTTTAAGAAGCAATAGCAAGGATGTCACATGAAAAAGGAGGAACCCCTCAGGAAGATGCTCAGTCAAAGAAAAATAACTGACTGGCTGACTTGGGGAGTGTGACATAATGATTAAGGACTTTCCCTTACATATAGAAGGTACAAGATTTGATTCCAGTGTGGAGCAAGAATTATTAACTAGGCTTGTAATAATCTATAGACTGATAGCGTACTATCTACCTGTGCGACCAACCTCTCCCCACTATGGCAGTCCTCCCAAACTTTCAAAAAATCCTTCTTTATATCTTTCCTCTATAATACCTGGTTATAACCGATTATTAGGTACTTAGAATCATCCAAAATTGCTACATATGACAATATGATTCTCACACAGACAGTAATGTTCCTTTATTCCATCTCCAAAACGAAATCCACCAATTTTCTCCCATCATTGCTCATATGATTTCCCAGGGAGTACTAGAATATGAGCTCATAATAAAAAAGGAACTGGATTCTATTCAAGAATATTTCTGGTACACAATAAGGAGTAAACCTGAAGACCTGTTTTGGATGTTTTTTTTTTTCTCTGAATCTCCATGTCAGGGATCTGAAGATCAAAATGCATATTCTATAACCTCTCTTACTGTTAATCTGCACTTTTACTTTCTTAATAAGGTTGGATCCGAAAGATGCTTACTACTTTATACCCCTTCAAAAAACTCTAGACCCATTTTACTATTTTCTACTTCTGGTTCACATGTTCAGTTCTCCTCTTTACCCCTTGGTTTGTTCACAGCACCAAGAGTATTTGCAAAGTGTCAAGTACCAGTGATTGCTTGTGCAGATTACAAGGCATTCATACTTTTCCTTACATGGACAATTGCTTTATTTTTGCAAACTCTATTCAAAAATGTTAGAAGTTTCTACTCTTGGTCACATATCTGTTTTATAACTGAGGTCTTCAACTCTATATGGAAAAGTCATCTCTCATTCCTTCCAAGAGGATGACTTTTCTAGGTTGCCTGCTAGAAACCTTACAAATGATGGTATTCTTGACTCAGGAGAAAGTAACCTTTTTCAAATATGAATTTTTCAATTTTCTATTAAGCTCTGCCATCAGTAAAGTAATTCTTTGGGATAGAAGGATACATGGCTTCTACAATTCTCATTATTCCTCTAGCTAAATTAGACATGAGAAACATTCAGTAGTTCCTCAAATCAGCCTGGACTCAACACCAACACTCCTGACTTTCTTATAAAACATTTTGTTTGCCAGGAACTTCTCAAGTGGATACACCAGATGACTCTGAATGTGAGGCTTTCAATCTTTATTTCAGCCCCTTTCCAGTCTGTATCTATGGAAGCTTCAGATTTTGCACAGGGCGGGACTGTATTCAGGAGATCCAAAGTATAAGGATGTTGGGAACACATTTTCAAAAGGAAACACATAAAAATCAAAGAAATTATGGCATTGGCAATTGCTCCCAAGTTGCTGAACCATTTTTTGAATCCAGGACACTTATGGTAATCATAGACAACACCACTAGCATGTGGTACATAAACAAACAAAGTGGATTTAGGTCATAGCTATGCTAGCCTGAGAACTTACACTACAACACAAACCATCCTTGCAGGCTATATTGCAGAATACTGTGACAGAATGTTGGAGCAGAACCAGCCAGAACCCCACAAATGGATATTATACACAGAAGTCTTCACAGGGAATTATCCACCTGTTGGAAGCTCCACAATAAGATTGTTTTACTTCCATTTAAAACAGACCATTAAAAAAGTCTGCTCCAGCACTCCTTGCAGAAAGAAGACAAATGCCTTCTCTTTCCCGTGAACAAAAATGTTCTTTTCTGTCTTTTCCCTTTCCTGTGAACACCAGGGGTCTTTTAAAGATCCAGAAAGGATTCTCCAAAGACAGTATTGGTAACTCTATTTTGGCAAAAGTGGCCCTTTATTCTCATGAAAATGGCCAAGGGCAATTATCACAAGCTTTCCTACAGGATCATCTTGCACAGACAAGTGGACTCTTGTTCACCCCACACAGAAATTCCTTTTGTGACAACATGGATGGCAGAATTTCAGTTCTTCTCAGGCACATATTTTCTGAGAACATTATGCAGGTATTACAGATGGATAAGAAACCTGATACTAGGAAATTATATTTGGTCAAATGGAAGTCATTTTCTAGCAAGTACCAGAAACAGAAGCAAGTCCTTTTAAAGGCAGACACTCCTTTGGTTCACCAATATCTGTGCTAGTTGTTAAAATTAGACCTTTCTTATTCTTGTATCAAGATTCATCTTTCAGTAATTTCTGCTTGTCTGCATTTATCTCTAGTTCTTTCTTGTTTACAGTAAAACAGTTTTTGAAAGAGCTACAACATGTCCAACTTGCTGTAAAACAGGTGACTTGACTCCCTTCATGGGATTTTAACTTGAACTCAAAAAACGTACACTTTTTCCTTCTGAACCAGCTCATAAGGCTGATTTAAAATTCCTGACTTGGCAAACGGTGTTACTCAGTCATCGAAAAACAGCTAGGAGAGTGCCTGAGTTGCAGACTGTTATGGAATTCACCTTTACCTTACTTTCGATAAAGATAAGGTATCCTTAAAAAAACAATCCTTTCTTCATGCCAAAACGTGTATCATAATTTATTCTAAGTCAGTCCATTAAATTCTCTGTTACTTACCTTCAACCAAAAAAATAAGTAATGGATATAAAATCTTGCATACTCTAACATAGTCATTACACTGATAAAACAAAGGACTTTAGAAATTCCAGTCTGAGAGGAGACAGCCAGTGGCAACCATACTGTCTCCAAATGGTTATCTAATGCTATTCAGTTTTGTTATTCTCAATATTGGAAAGATCCTTACCAACAAAGACAAGGCTTACTCTACCAGACAATGGCTACTTCTAGGAATTTTTGGAAAGTGGTAGACTCTAGAAGTATTCCAGATGTGGCATCTTGGTCATCTGTACTCACTTTCACTAGGCATTATATCCTTGACTCCTTCTCCGGAACAAGAGCAGGTTTTGCTAGGGCTATTCTTCTGGGACTATTGGTCCCCACCTCTTCCTGCTCCTCCTCTCTTACAGTGTAAGCTTTGCTAATCATTCCATATAGCTTAGGCTACTACAACAGTGATGTAATAATGAGCATATTGTACAGTTGTGTAAATCAACTTATCATAGCAGTAGATGTTTGAAGACGTCACTTTTGCAGTATTAACACCCTCCATTCTACCCATCTTTTGATCCCTCTAATGAGTTTTATTTTTTATGAGAGCTTTTTCTTCACCCTGAACTATGAGGCAGAGCGGGGTCTCCCCTTATCCCTGCTTTTTCCCCTTTCTCCTAGCACATTACCTGACATTTTGGACTGTAGCTCTCTCTCCTAAGAGGCAGGAAAGCTCTGAGTTTTGGTGCATGTACTTCTACTGTTATATCAGCATACCCTCATTCCTCCTTCAACATGCAGGAGTATGGAAGCTTTGCATACTGACTGGCTGTCTGATTCTTGGCAGGATATGTCTCATATATCTTAGGCTACTGCAACAGTGATGTACTCAGACTTCTGCTGTTATGGTAAGTTTACATACGCAACTGTACTTTCTCTGTCTTAAAATAAATTAAAAGATTTTTAATGTTAGAAATTGTGCAATGGGATTATTAAGAGAATTATGTCATAGTCTGGCATCTCTAAATTTTGTAAGTACGTATTTATCTTTCCAGGTGTGTCACATCAATTACTGTATCCTATAAAGAGTAAATCAAATAACCAAGACTGATTGTACAATTTAATATTAGTACTGTTTTCCAAATATGATGGTAATAAACCATCTCACTGAATATTTCAATAGTGTTTTCATAAGCATTAAAGGCAAGTAGCATGGATTTTTAGTGAGTGACAGGCAACAGATGTTAGCTGACAAATTCAGATGTGCTTCTGAAGTTCTATTGCAACCACAAAGCACAATTTAAAAAAAAAATCAAAATGCTTATTTTGTTTTTTTACTGCATTATGATGCTTTCCAGATACTTCTAAGAGGAATTTTCACTGAATGTGTATGTTTGCATTTGTTTACACTAAAATACATTAGTTAAAGTGAAGTTTGTATGTTAAAATGTTTCATATCACACACAGTGTTCTTAAGATCTTCTGGGGTGTTTTTTATTGTTTCTCATGGTAACTACTATGTACAGTGCTCCCACATAACTGTTTTGTTTATAACACAGTGCTACACAATCCAGTCTACCTCAGTTTGTCCCATCCATTGGAAAAAAACTACAAAAGAATCATGAGAATTACCTCCAGTGCATATCAGAAACTATTTCCTGTTGTATTCATTCTCAAAACAGCAGCAAAACAGAAATGTTAATGTACTTGTAATCTTGGACATGCCAAATTACATGGTGCTACATATTAAACATATCTGTGGAGGGTAAATTTAACATTTGTGTCTAAATCTCTTTTATCTGCTAACAACTCACTATATTTAGTAACCACAATATTACTCGCAGTGAAGTAGTTCTTCTGTTTGTTAATGACAACTGTAAGTGTATATCATTGACTTCAAAATGCAATAGTCCGTTTAAAGTGGGACAAATTGCAACTTCATGAATGTCTTAATGGAAAAAAATGTGCATCATTTACAAGACTCATTTGTCTGAATAAAATGCATTTTTTTCTATTTCCGGACAGACATTCAGTTCGCAAGGTATAACAATAAATTTATATACGCTATTACACTTTGATGTATACTTGGCTGATGGGTTGGGATTTCAAGATTTACCTGTAGCATTTAATAATGCAAGACATTAAGCAAATAATATTTAGCACAATGGCATGCTGATTTCACAGAACATAAACATGTCAGTCAGAAGCTAAATCAAATGCCCACAAGAAGCGTAGACAAAGCAAAGAGGTAATGTTTAGATAAAAATTGCTTGTTCCTGATATATTTCTGGCATAATAAATGATTGCAGCTGCAAAAGGAACTCATTATGGAATGAACTTCAAAAGCTACAATTTCAAATTCACTCCAGTGACACAAAGAATTACATTAAAACTGAATAATTTCTGGAGATACTGACTTGATGGAGGAAAAGCATTCTTTCTGAGATTAATAAAAAAAATATACTAGCTATATTCTGAATGTTGGCTGATTGCCTTTGAAAAGAAATTATTTTTTTATGTCTGATGAAAATCAGTTACCCATCTGAATACTGATATAACAGCTGAGATAATTTTAGAAAAAAAAACAAGGGGCATTTATGCAGTTTCTTGTTATTGATAGTACATATTTTAATTGTTAATGAAATGCCACACACTGCTCAAAGATACATTTATACTGATTTATGAAGTTCCAACTCTCGGTATTTGTTACATGCCATTACTTCAAAGCATTGCACTGCTGATAATTTTCCTGGTATATGTAATTGAAGAAATAATCTTCATGCTTTCATAGGCATTCAGACATGATTTTGTCTCCTAATTTCGATCAAGGGCCAGAATCCAGAGTCATTTGCAGTTATGTCAAGACAGTGAGCCAACCAAATGATGGATATCTTGAAAGTATTGTCTTATCAACAGGTGACTGCTACTTAATTATAAAACAAGCAGAGAAAGTGGATAATATCCCATAGTCACATGACATGGCATGGGTGATAGTATTACATCATGCATACTTACAGGTAGAGTGCTGGTACAGGTGACCAGTGAAAACAAATGCTTACGGTACTGTATTTTGCTAAAAATCACTATCAGCGGGTTCATAGAATGTTAACATATAAGTGTGATTTATATGTTATGATGTCACTAGACCCCTGTATGCATCCACAATTGTGGAATCTGCAACTGAAAAATAAACTGCAATTCAATTGAAAATAAACGGCAAATATCAAAGCTAGCTATTATTCCACTAAACATGTTTTGCAGGGGCTCCAGTTTTGTGCTCCTAAAACCCTGCCACTTAATATTTGATAACTCAAAAATCATTGTACCTTGGAGAAGTGGAGAAATATTCTGAGGTACAGCATGTTTATATTTGGTGTGTTCTGCTCCCATACCCACATATTGTCTTTGAAGAGCTGCAATCATAGTCCTTGGAATTTTAACAAGTTTCAGAGCCAGCATGGTCACAGTTACTGTCTAAACTGTACTAGTAGTGTTCTCTCTGTCTCATACTATGCACTGCTAATGCACTCCTTTATTCCCCTTTGTTTGGTATAGAGTATCTGCTCTACATACATCCTCAATGTGTACCATGTTCTAGAGAGGTGCTTACTTATTGTTGGAGAGCTGCCCTATAGCTCAGTACAGTTATATTGCAGACTTACATGCACTGAATGTTAGTGTAGGATGCCCTGAATACATAATATGATTCACTTGAACTGAATGTTACATGATTTCATTATGATTCTAAGATGACATTTAGTAGGGGCAAGGTAGGGCCCATTGACCGTGTGTGCAGCTGTGGTCATAACTCTGCATAGCCTCCATATATATGGTTTTATAGCCTGCTTCCATGTGGCAAGCTCCTCTGAGAACCTACTTATATTACATAATTTAACAAACTTGGCAGCAAAATTTAGCAAACTCAACAGCTGTACCGTCTTTGTTATGTGTCTTCACCACAGTGCTCTGATACTTTGGGATGCAACCATAGAAGTTAAGGCTGTATTATGTTACTGAATAAAATGAATCTTGTTTAGCACTGAAATGTCAATACAATGTTTCATTCACTGAATACATAAAGAAGAAATATGGTGCCTTCATATGTGTTGAGAAGAATCTAATAAAGTGTGGTAAAGCATTGACCTCTAAATGTATAAATAGGTCTGCTTCATTACATGCTCATTTACCGCACTGTTGACAAATTTGTTGATTAACCCACACTGTTGCCTGATGTACAGTTGGGCAATGAAGAGAAGATGTACTGCTTTTCAAAGTGCCTTTACAAAGGTGCTATATACCCTGCACCCCCAGAGGTCAGGTCTTCACTCTTACAACTCCAGCTTCTAAGATGGATGATATAAAATGGTTTAGCAATAAATAAATGGACTGCTTTTCAAGAATGTTGATCCTGAAGGAAACTGTTGCTGGAAAACAGGTCCCTTCAGCATGGCAATAATAAAGATAGACTCACTGGTCAGTGAGTGAGGTATGGGTTTGAAGGGCATTCACTTATCACAAGTTGAGGGGCACATTTTATATTAGGTGCTGTAGTCTCATTCACTACCATGAGTGATGTGCTGAATTCTGTGCTTCCTAAACCATCTGGTACAAGGAGTTGTAAGCAAAACATGAAGCTGCCCATTGGACACTCTGTATGTGCTAGAACACAAGTAAAAACAAGTCTAATGCTGTAAGCTAAACTCCATGGAAATCATAGGACTGGTAGAGGGACTAGCAGCTGTGGATGTGCAATGTCTTTGCTAGGGCACATGTGTATGTTATCTGTTTCACTGAAGGCATGACCGGACATTCCTTGCATGAAATTATCATTCCCAAATGAAGAATGAGATGAGACAGGATTAAGTGAGTTATGTAAAAAAGTTCATTATGCAGCCATGGTACAGAAATTAGTTAATTGTCTTTGTCATATGACTTACACTGTCATCCTTTGGTATTCTTGAATGGGCTATACATCCAAGTACAGAACTGCAAGTACCCCCTGGCTCATTAAGTAATATCAATAAAGCTAAGAATTTTATAAACATTCAAGGACATAATGAAAAACTAGCTGGAAGACAATTTCGTTGACAACAGGGACCAGTTGTTGAGAAACACTGGTGATGGAAGTGGTGGAATAGAAGTAAGCTTTGTACTGATTTATGGATGTAAACAAATTTCCTGTTATAGTGTGTAGCAGTGTTTTCTTCTGGACAGGTATAAAGAACAATTTGTTTGACACACAATCACTGAATTTCCAAATCAACAATAAGGTATGCACCCCCATCTTTCTGTGTGAATTAGTAAGAAACATGGGCCTAACGTTTATACTTTACAGACAACTGTTGTGTAATAGTGTTGAATAGAAGCTGGCACATTAAACTCTGTAAGTTTGAATCAGAACCTGTAAAAGCCAGTATCACTGCTTACTGAGGAATGGTCGGGTTTGGGTATTTGAGTCTTTTAATGCATATCTAAATGACACCATTTTCAGCAATCATCTGTTCATTATGACAGCTAAATATATAACAACAAAATGTCATAAACAAACCTGCACTGGAATTAACTGATCTAGTGATACAGACTTGTACATCCATGTGCATTCATAGCCTTTCACTTTCAAACAAATCACCTGTAGGAAAAGCCTGAAATTAGAAGAAACCCGCACAGTGCCCATGAATGTGGATTATGCATTTCCATGAAGGTGAAATGGTGCACAAAGCTGCTTGGATTGACCATTAATAAATACAGAATTTATGTGTCTACATTGACATCTGAAAAACATTCCTTCTGTCTAATTTTCTTGGCGGATATCTTTACTAAGAAGGCCTTGCCATACTTAACGATGTATGTTTATGGTTATTCCAGAAATATCTGGCAGATGCTTCACCAAAGAGCAGGCTGTCATTAAATGGTAATTCCCTTGATTAAATGATTTATCTGTTTTCTAAAGGTAAAATGCCACTTCTAGCATCTTTTGAAACAGATGCACTTCTGAGTGGTGAATGAATAATGTCATTCAGTGCAACAAATACACTGCCTGACGGTTTTATATCTGGAAGCCTGTATGTAAAGACACTGACTTTTTTAAGAAAGATTATGTAAACAGAGAGTGCACTGATAGGTCTAATAGACAGGCTAAGTGTGCACAGGATGAAGAGATGGATGCTGCTATATCCTTGCATGCTGCTCCACAATATTGAAAAACCTTTTTCAGTTACACTTTCTTCCCTTTATTTTCAGGATTTGTGAGAGTGCTGCTTTGGGGCATGACACAAAGAAAAAAAAATGTTGAAATATTTTATTGAATTCTTCTATTTTGCAAATGGAGTGGATCCTTATTAGGCTGTGTTTGCACCATGATTGGTTGAGCATTGTCATAATCTTGGGCCTGATAACTTGGACTAAATATCTCATGTCACTATAGCGATGTCTTATATTTCCTTTGTGCACCAAATTGACACAGAGCAGGTGTCTTCAGTGTTATCAACCTCATCTTAGTCAAATAAGTAAAATATACCACAGTGTGCATATTCTTTCTCAGCATGAGGAAGTATGAACATATTTCTGTCATTGAAAGGCAAATGAAGGTTGTGGTGTGACTCCAAAATAAAGAGATTTTAATGGAGCTGACAGTCCCTTTGATAAGATTCCAGTATATCTCCCTTAGTTGAAAGGACTGGACATATTTAAAAAATTGTAATACCATCTTCAGAGAACTCAGGCGTGGATCTTGTGAAATAAATGATGGCCACACAATGGCTGCCTCATAAGGTAAATTCATTGGTCATGATTAAAGTAACACAAGCTATAAAATACCTGAACATGGAGGATGAGGCATGCTTTTGTGTCAGTAGATATTTAGTGGTGTATTGTTTTTGCTTTCTTATTTCACCATTGTGATTATGTAATGGAAACAAAAATGAAGAGCGTCACTCACTTGTTCATCCTTAAGAAATAGAGTTATTCTGTACTTGCCTTCAGTTGTGGTGCATCCCAGATGACTGTGACAACAATACACATTTGAAATTACAACTATGGAAAGGTCCTCTATGTGCCATTGTAGTGACACTCAGATTTTTTTCCCATTTACATGCCCCCCTTGTTGACCATTGGTTGCCTGGTTGTGCCATTTTAACTATAAGAGTACCCAGAACTATCTACACAGGGCTGGGACTGCACCAGTGGTAGATTGGGCAGTGGAAGTGGAGCAGAACACCTTGAAGAATACACACACACTTGTCCTGCAGGCTGACGAAGATATTAGCTGGATTAGCCAGCACCATGTCATGTAGAGATAAATCCCTCCCTATCGCCCAAGTGACCATGGTTCAATTATCATCTCAGGCATTTGATTCAGGGATAAACATTCCCATCCAGGGGGAAGGGTAGGAATTTGTCTAAGCATGTAGAGAGGCATGGTCCATAGAGGGGAGTATCCTTCAGTCATAACAGATGAACACAGGAGGGGGGGGGGAGGCAGGTAGTTCATTACAACCCCTGCAACAAGAAGGATAATGTGTGGTGCCAGGATCCTAATGTTCTTTGTAAGAACCAACCCTGTAAGAGGTAAGTCGGGGGAGATTAGGAGTGGTAGATACACCTGACCAGCACAGGTTAACTGTGACAAGCTGATGGGAGGGAAAGAGACAACTGGATTCATGATGGGGATTCATGGAGCATTCTATCTTACTGTACTAGTCATAGCCTCCTGTGTGGCATGCACTGGCATGCTGTGAATATATATATATATATATATATATATATATATATATATATATATATATATATATATATATACACATCAGAAAAGGAAAAGATAAACAAATAGAAAACTAATCTAGGGTTACTGATGACAAAGCCTTACTGCCTCAGTCTTCACATCCAATGTGCTGTGTAGAACAGTAAATAAGCAAAAATGGCTTCAAACTCAAAACAATGCTGCTTCTGTGAATTTGCTGTAGTTGATTTATTTATTTACTTACTTATTCATATTTTCATTCATTCACTCGTTCACTCTTTCAGCTTCTCTGTCTGAAAAGTACATAAAATATTGTATTAGAGGTTCATGCATCGAACACGGTTCAGAGCAGCATATAGCTTTGACTTTCTGATCACTCCAGCAAATGAACCACTGTTATTCTTTCCCCTTGTATTCAGCTTGACTTCTACCATGATGCCCCCCTTCTTTTATATATCTTCTCTGTCTTGTATAGGCCACCTGCCTTTCCATTTTACACCAGCTATCTTACACCTCTGCTTTATTTCCACTACCCTTTCCCTGTTCCTGCCTCATTATACAGTATCTAGTCTTCATTCTTCCTGTTTTACTTTCCCATTTCTAACAGATTACTCAATTTATCTATTGTTATGTACCTTTCCGTTCCCCAGAATCCACATTATCTAGGACCCCTTAAAATTTTCTGTACTATTCTGCATTTTTCTCTCAAAATGAAACTATCAAATGTTTGCTGTATTTTATATATATATATATATATATATATATATATATATATATATATTTATTTATATATATATTTATATATATATATATATATATATATATATATATATATATATATATTTATAAATTACTTGGACTAGCACATGTTTTAACACATATAGGATCCCTGTCGATATCCCCATTTGTACAATAATGAATCTCAACATTCATATATACCCTACTTTCTCTCTCACTTCCAAATGACTTTCCTAACTTGTTATCATAGTACTATGTACCATCTCCTATACCATCACGGTTACAACCTTATCCCTACATATTTCGTCCCAGTCCCCACCACCCAAGATAACTCTCAAATTCTTCTGAAATGTCTCACATCTTGGGAGATTCTTAACATATTGGCCTATGGATAAAATGCATTTAGCAAAAACATTATTAAAGAATTCTAATGTCCACATCCTCTTTCAACTACACATTACTGACTCTTTCTATAAATACTTTTATGACCAGTGAAAAACTTGGAGCACCTAACATCTTTGCTTGGTTGAAATCTTTACTTTCATTTACTTGGTTTTTGACCTTCTTCCCATTATGCTCACCTTTGATTCTGTCTATATGGCTACTATCCAAATAATGTCACCCAGTCCCATCCACTTCCTCCAACGCGTCAAAGTGAAACTTCCATTCATTGAAGAAAAAAGCTTTTTCTTATTTCCCAGTCAACATGAAGCCATTTCTCCCTATTGTCCCATTCATTACTCTGATCCCTGGCATTTTGGGACACTGGAAGAAGGATTCAAGAGTTTAAGACTGCAGTGATGATTAGTTGATGTTGGAAGATTTATTAAATGCTGTCACCACCTCCCCAGTTTGGTCAGAAGGACTGGTACAATTTCTGTTACAATCACACTTTTTGAGTTTAGAATTCCACATACCTGGCCTTACAGCTACAGTATCTGCACTCCTCGGTAGGCTGATGCCCCACTATATCCCTAGAGGAGAGGACATCAATCCTTTACCTTTCCTTTAGTGCAGGTCATATGGTGGGACCTCAACATCAACCCATTCAAATGTACAAGTTTGTCTTATTATCTCACTAACATCCCCCGACCATCTCCTACTGTAGCCATACTGCTAATCAAACCCACATTATCTTTGATGCAATCCAGAGCAAAACTTCTTATAAGGCAGTTTGAGTCAAAGCTTCTTATGGTGTCAGACATGAATATTCGTGAACTTTGTTTTGCTCCCATCTTATGTCATCTATAAACGTCCCTGTTATCAATAATTTTCTGCTTCTGTATTTCGCTTCACAAATCATTTTCTCTCTCTCCAGCTGGGATGGATTTAGTTCTTCCATTCAATTGGACAAAACTACTGAAAAGGGAACATAGTATTGTTAAGAGATCTTTCATTCTATCAAACATTGCTGGTGATTGATTGACAATGCATGTGTTTATTTGAACAGGCATTTTATATTCTGTATAACATTTTAATGCACTCATTTGCTTAGTATTTAAGTACTTATTATTTATTTATTTATTTATATTTGGTGTCTGGGAAAGTCCTACTGGGTCAAAAAAAACATTTTTAGCAGAGGTCCAGGGAGAAAAGCTGCACAGTTACAAAGTTGCAAATTATGAACGATTAAACAGTTTTAAACAGAGACAATTGACAAGATGTTAATATACTGACACAATGGTAAAGATTAGTAGTACAAACTGACATACAATCAGTTAAGGATTTACATAGTCGGTGGTGGTGCTGCGGTAGCGTTGTCGCCTCACAGTAAGATGCTGTCCGGTTCGATTCTCAGCTAGAGCGTCTTCTGTGTGGAGACATGCGTGAATGGGCATACCTTCATTGAAGGTTGTGCGGCAGGGCTGGTAACTTGGCACGTAAAAATCAACTACCAATCATTAGCGGACCGGAGTTCCGCTGTGGCGACCCCTAACCGGGAAAAGCTGAAAGACACATCATCACCTATTTGAAAAAAAAATCCATATGTGATTGTTTGTAGCAATCAAGGTCAACCAATCAGATTAGAATTTTTAACTTGTTTAGCACTCAGCCAGAATAAACAAGCTTTTTTTTTTTACTATAGAAGTAATGTTTGGGAAAGTGAAAGATGTCTGCTATGAGTTTAATGTTGGGGAGAGTGGTCAGTGATAGGTAATGGTGGTAGTAAAAGAAGAACAGGCTAGTTGAGAAATAGAAGAAGAAAGGAGAAGATTAGTGTGACAAGTTAGCTTAAGATATATTAAAGAAAGATTATGCTGATAGTTGTGGTAGAGGTTGATGAACAGTATGATGCATTTAGCTTTGTTCTTTTACATTCTATTAGTGTACAAGGAGGATTTTGTCCTTTGGAATAATGCATAAGTTTTTAATTTTTTTTAAATCAAAAACTAATAATTTTCTTAGGTTTTCTTCCAAGTATGGAAAAACACTATAGCTTTTCAAGTCAACGTGTCTATTTAAAATATTCATGGTAAAATCAGTGATAATTGTTATACGTTCAGCATCAATAGGACAGCAGTGATGCCTCTTATTTGCTATAAACTCGTATGAAATAAGACTACTACTAATAACTGGAGAATTCTTGCTGTGATTTCAGATTTCTTCCAGAAACTA
This sequence comes from Protopterus annectens, assembly GCF_019279795.1. Classification (NCBI taxonomy): domain Eukaryota; kingdom Metazoa; phylum Chordata; order Ceratodontiformes; family Protopteridae; genus Protopterus; species Protopterus annectens. Next base: position 282,237,704 of record NC_056725.1, read on the forward strand.
ATGGATAGACTTAATGTTTATTTATAAGTGGGATAATAATGTAATTTGTTTGATTTATAGTGTCATAGGTTCATTGGTGTATACTAGGCTAATAACCACTATGGGTTCCTTGTAAGCCTAGCCATGCATTGCAAATGTGATCCACACATTTGATTTATAAAGGGAGGAATTTATTGACTGTCTCTGTCCATCAGAGACACAGGCACCAAACCAAGGATAGTTTCTGATTACCTAGGGTTATCATATTTTATTATACGAAAAAGAGGATGAAAAATATGTGCTGGTATTATACAGGCACATATTATTTTGTCCTGTTAGGGTTGCCAGATTCTTGACTGGCCGGGTTGGGGCAAAAGGTCTTTCACACTAGGTGAAGAGCAAAAAAAAAAGGTCTTTAGTCTTTAATATGGAACATCTCAGTTCCACATTAAAGACAAGTACCTCTGTTTTTGGCCATTTTTGATTGGCCCGTATGCATGTATATGAGCCAATCAAAAACTTGCACAGCGGACCCACCCTCTTCTGTTCAATTCGGAACATCAAGCAGTTCCGCATTGAACAGAGCTCCATTTTTTGATTTTTTTGATTGGCTCATATACCAGTATACGAGCCAATCAAAAACTCGCACAGCAGACCCTCTTCTGTTCAATGCGGAACATGAAGCAGTTCTGCATTGAACAGAGCCCTGTTTTCCAATTTTTTTGATTGGCTCGCATGCCGGTATATGAGCCAATCAAAAAAAAAAAAAAAAAACAAAGATGAGGAAAGTGGAAATAAGCACATCTGTTTTTTGAAAATTCTGCAATGTGCCCGGGTTTTTGAAAAACCTGGACAAATCGCAGATTTTTCAAAAACCGCCCAGACAGGAGCCCAAAAAGAGGATGTGTCCAGGGAAACCCAGCCATATGGTAACCCTATGATTACCCATTCAGTGGTCTAAGTTGTTCTTAAATAGGAATAGGGAGGAACTCTACGTCAAATGCCTGGGGGCCTGTTCCAGATAATATAAATTCCTTGAGAAACATATCTGTCTCTCCAACATGGCTATGTATGTCACAAGCAAAATTTAGGTATTTTAATCTAAGTTCTGATGTTATTTGGCTCTTTACTTGGTATCATACAGACTTCTGAGATGTGATCTTTGCTGGGCATACAAGGCATCCCCTGGACCCTGTTTTGATGTACATTTTGCACATTTGCAAAACAAACAGCATCCCTTATCGGGCTCCTATGTCTCTTACTATGAAAATTATTTAGTGAAGAATGTAATATTGCTTGCTTGGAATATAGGAGGGTTGTCTAAACCTATTAAAAGTAAAAGAGTTATACAGAGACTTAAGAGGGCTAATATTCATATAGTTTTACTACAATAAACCAAATTGAAGGAGCATGAAGCTATGAAACTTATGGATAAGAATTCGTTATGCAGATCATGTAAAAGAGTGGGAGGGGGCAGACATTTTATTTTGTTGAACACTAAGAATCACTGGTTAATTTGGTTGGGTAGGATAGGGGAATTCTTCAATACATGAAAAGAGAATGTTGCCAGGGACTATTTCAAAGTGCTAGGGGGGGGGGGGTTTAAATAAAAAAATAAATGCCATCAAATATTCGGTAGATGACAAGAGGGAAATGCATTCCAAAGTTCTAAAAGTGTGAGTTTCATTTGACTGATGTATGGAACGAAATGCACAAAGATGAAAAAATGCTACTTGTTTTGTAGAATCAAAGGGGACCAAGAGAGTAGGTTGGACTATTTTTTAATTGAGACCAAATAAATAGATAAGGACAAGTAGGTTAAAATCCAGGTGATATACATATTTGAACATGCTCCCTTATTACTCAGCATAGTCCTCATTTCAAGAGTCTGATAGGCATGGAAAATGGAAACGGGCTCAATACAAATGGCAGAACCCAGACATGAAAGCCAAGTTAACCACTTTCATAGAAGAGGTACGCACTGAGAACATCTTAAAGCAAGGTGGTATAAGTTTCATTAAGTGGGATGGAAATACAGTGGCCCTTAACTACCAGACTGATGGCTCAGGAAAGGATGCATAGAAGATAGATTGCATGTCAAATTACACAACTAGAGACCAAACTTAAATATTTACAAAAAAAGGATAACAATAAGATTCTAGCTTTGGGGATCTCTAGTCTGAGATGTCAGAAAGAATATCCATATCCAAAGCAGAAGTGGAACTTCTTAGTAAATGGGAGTTTTCCCTAGGTTAAGTGTGAAATCAGACCCTAAGTATCTGGTCTGGTTTTATAAGAAGAGAAAGAACAAACACCATATAGATTAGCCACCCAGTGTATATAAACTATGATGAATGAGAAGTAGATGAGTCTCAGAAATGTCTTCAGAATGCATGCACACATAGTTATCAATGAGCAATAATGATAGTTTAGATCGATTCATTCTGAGGATGAGCTTGATAAAGCCATTAAAAAATTGTGGAGTGGGACTGCCCCATACCTGGACAAATTTGTGATATAATTTTACAAACTGGGAAGAGATGAGTCTTCAGGTCCTTTGTTGTCATTGTTTAATATGATTGTCAACATGGGGCAGGTTTCCTCATAAGTGCTACATGCAAGATTAGTTTTGATTTCGAAACCAACATATTGGACTAGATGCCTTTAATTTTCAGGCCCAATTCATTACTGAATGGAGCAATAAAAATCTTATTGAAAATTCTAGATTCAAGGCTAGATGCCAGATGGATTGACTTAATCACACCAGATCCAAATAGCTTCATAATGTATAGACAGGGAACTAACAACTAGTAGGCATTATTTAGTTTTATATGTAAGTTTCAGTCAAATATGGACACAGCAGGTATGCTCTTGTTCGATATAAATAATATGATACTGCCAACTGGAGCTTTCTCCTTGTTGTACTAACTCTTTAATGCTGGGCTACTCAGAAGATAAGAAGACTAGAAAGAAGGAGGAGGACACTACAAAGCTCTTTTTGAACCGGCTCCTGCTGATTAAAATCACTACAAGGACCTCATTAGTTTCATAGGACCAGGTCTACAGTGCTCCAGCCTTTGGTGAGAGCAGAAGCTTCTATGTGACAGCTACCTGAGCTTGGTTGATTTTGTTTAGCCAGTTTCTGTAGGGGAGTTGGCTGCATTTTGATTGGCTGGTTCTGGAGGGGCAAAGCCTTACAGGATTTAAATACCTGGAGGCTTGCTCAGTTCAGCAGTCTGCTGTGTGATCCAGCCTCAATCCTATTGGGTATCAAACAATGGGGCCCAGTTTACAATAAATAATGTAACCTCTCATCTTTGTTTTATATGATATATACTTTCTTTTTCACAACCTTGTTGTACCACTGTGACTGATTTTTATACTGTGTTATTTCAAGGAATACTTTGCCTCTCTTTATCTTATTAACAGCACTTCTTGTGACAACATTGCTGAAATTAAAACTTTTTTCTACATTGTATTGTCGGGTTTAAACAGCATAGCCCTCTTTCTCCTTGTTGGTTTTGCTTTGCTGACTGTAGTGGTATTAAGGTTAAATAATTCTGCACATTTGCATTTTGTTGCTTTGGCATTGTTAGTGCATGCTTACTCTAAGATAATACTACATTGCTGCCTGTTATACAAGGTATATAAAAACAAATTTACTTTTATTATGTCAGTAACTGACTGCACTTTTTGATCAGTAGTATTGTTGCAGTTCTGCTTCATTTAAATACTATAGCGTTACAATATTTAAAGCTACTGCTCTACAGTTCAACAGTTGAGAGTACAGGATGACCTTTGTGATGTACCTTTATTACTTGACTGACTGCTATACTGTTACTGCACTTGAAACTAGTCATTTAGGTTTTATCTGTTGCTATTACAGTTACTACATCGGGATCAATTAAGTTACACTGCCAGTTTTCATTGTTTTTATAGGATAGTGAGTAACCACATTAGCCTGTTAAGTAAAGCTATGTAGCTGAATTTCCTACTGTTACTGATTTCCTTATCAACCCTAGACAGTCTGTCACTTTTACATTTCATTTTTGCACAATGTGATTACTACAGTAATCAACATTTATTCTATTATCATTTATTCATATCCTAATTTATCATCTTTTTCTAGTCAGTTATCCTCTGCTTAACCTATCATATGCCCTTTCAGTTGTGCTGGACAGTATGGAATCTCAGTCAGCTGTTTCCCCTTCTGTAGCCAGCCTGATAGCATTAGGCATTTTGAGGCAGGTAGTACCTGCTTCATGCATATTATAAACTCCTTATTACTTCATACAGTGATTCAGTATGTGAGAGGTGTAAGTATTTACTTAACATTGTTACCTTACAATGATTTTGTATTTTTTATTTATTTATTTATTTATTAAACATTCGTTAACCAGGATAGTCCATTTTCAGCAGAGTCCTGGGGAGAAAAGCTCCAGAACAATAAAAAAAGAGAGAAAATACAATTTACAATAACATGAGAGAAGAGGTTGTAGATTACTTTAACATAGTATAACAAGTTACACCACTAATTACAATAGGTCAGAGTATAGGTATACATTTGCAGGTAGATAAACAGGTGACTACTTGTAGAAATATTTACAGTATGTACAGTATTTACAGTGAGCATTAACATGAGTTCAGAAGAGTATAGTACAGTCTGAACAGTGACCCTAACAGAGGATGCATATGAGTTATAAAAAAGGTTTCCCTGTAGTATTATGTTGTTTTATGGCAGCTTGTTACAGTTGCATAGATGGTTGGAGTAGAGATATGATTTTAGGAGAGTTTTAAAGGAGGATGTAGAATGTAGAAGTCTAAGGTCAGGAGTAAGTTTATTCCAGTTCTTGGCAATTTCATGAGCAAAAAGAGATTTCTCAGAGTTGTTTTTGCAGGAGATGGTTTCAATTAAGGCTTTGTTGCTAGAGCATAGTTGTCTATTTGGATTATGGAAGTTGAGGTTGTTTATGGCAGGTGTTACCCACGGTGGTGGTGCTGCTGTAGCGTTGTCGCCTCACAGTAAGATGCTGTCCGGTTCGACTCTCAGCTAGAGCATCTTCTGCGTGGAGACATGCGTGAATGGGCGTACCTTCATTGAAGGTTGTGCGTTAGGGCTGGCAACTCGGCACATAAAAATTCAACTGCCAATCATTAGCAGACCGGAGTTCCGCTGTGGTGACCCCTAACCAGGAAAAGCCGAAAGACACAACAAAAACAGTATTTGATGTGCTAAGTTGAGTTTTTGATATTTTAGTAGGTTGGGGAATTCTAGCCAATGTAGGGATTGTAGAGCATGGCAATGGTGAGAACAGGACTTGATATTGGTGGTGAATCTGGCAATTTTATTGTAGCAGGTGGATAGTTTGTTTAAGTCAGTTTTATTTAGGTTTGTTCATGAGGGAGAGGCATATAGCAGTGTGGAAAGAAGAGTTCTAGCTATGGCGATATGAGATTCTGAGGTAAAGTACCTTTTGCATCTGTCGAGGGAGGTTAGTTTTTTGTGGACCTTAGAGATGGTTACTGATATGTGTTTTTTAAACTTGATCTGTTGGTCAATTGTAATTCCCAGGGGTTTTGCCTCAGGGATTGGGGTGATATGGGTGTTATTGGTGGAGAAAATGGAAAAGGGGAGATTAGAGTGTTTGATTGGGTGGAACAGCATGCATTGTGTTTTTTGGGGGGTTAAGAATAAGTTGTGAGTTATTGAGACAGTTCTCGATTTCAGTGAAGGTTAGTTGGGCTTTTTGCTGGAGAAGTTTGATATTGGGTGCAGGGCATATGAGGGTTGTATCATCAGTGTATTGAACTATATCGTCTTTTGTAGTAGCTAGGTGGAGTTGGTTGGTGAAGATATTAAATAGAAGTGGGCCAAGGATAGAACCTTGTGGTACACCTAGGGTGACTGGGAGTGGGAGGGAATAGGGAGTTAATCCATTTGATGAACTGGTGACGGTTATCTCGGTAGCTTTTGAACCAGAGCATAGTGGTGGTGTCAAAGTTAATGTCAGAGAGACAAGTAAAAAGTTTTGTGTGGGATGCCATGTCAAATGCCTTGGATAAATCAAGGAGCGTGGCGGAGAAGAGATTGCCTTGGTTCCTATAGGAGGTTATAGTGTTGGTAAATCTGAGTAGGGTGGTGGAGGTACTGTGAGATGGGCAGAAGCCACATTGGGTAGGAGAGAGAAGGTTATTGGAGAAGAGGTGGGAGAGGATTTGGCAATGTATGCATTTCTCTACAATTTTTGACAGGGGTGACAGAATTGCTATTAGGCGATAGTTAGAGAGATTGGTAGGGGGTCCACCTTTCTGAAGGGAAATGATGAAAGAGTTTTTCCACAAGGTTTGGTACTGGGTTTTGGTAATGGATTTGTTAATTAGTAAAAAGAGGGTAGGCTATGACTATGGATGCGAGTTGCAGGTATTTGGTGGGAATGTTGGTGGCTAAGGTGGTGGGCTTAAGTTTAGTTAGCAATTTTTGTATATAGGATGTTTGTACTAACATGAATGAAAAGAAGGGGATATAGTCTTGTTAGGTTGTAGGGGGTTGGGAAGTGTTGGTGGTGGTGGAGTTATTTATGATATTGAGAATGGAGGAGGTGAAGTAGTTGTTAAAGCTGCAGGCAATATCAAGATCAGTGCCAGAGACATTGGGGGGTGGAGTGGTGGATTTACTGGGCTGAAGGATGTTATTTACTGTTGCCCAGAATTTCTGATAGTTGCTATTATACTTCTTTTGTAGGGACAGGTAGTTGTTTTGTTTATCGAGTTTAACTTGTTTTTTGGCCTTAAGTTCAAGAAAGTATTGCCTAGTTGCAGGTGTTCTATAGTGGCGCCAGGTTTTCCAAGCTGTCTCCCTATTTTGGAGAAGAGTTCTTGTGGTTTTTTTGGAGCCAGGGGGTAGGGTTACTGTGTATTCTAATGGCTATTATGGGGGCTAGTTGGTTGATGATGCTTAGAAATGAGGTGTTGAAGTATTCAACTGCACTTTCTAGTGGAAGGGTTTTCATTGGAGACCAGTCACAGTATTTTAAGGCCCTCAGGAAGTCATCTTTGGGGAAATTTTTGTGCGAGAGTATTTGTAGGAGGGAGAGTTGGTGTTTTTTTGCCTGTGTCTAAATATGAAGGTAGGGTTGTGATCACTAAGTGTGTTGGCCAATGTACCCCATTGATGGGCAGTATTGGGCTGATTGGTGAGGATCCAGTCTAGTACAGATTCTCTTTTTGTGGCTTTAACAATGCGTGTTGGGGACTGGATGAGTTTGGTGAAATTATAGAGATTAATATGGCAGTTGGGAGTGGGAGAGTGTATATAGTTCCAGTCCACATTTATATCACCTAATATGATGATTTCTTGGGGTAGGGAGTGGGAGGCCCAGTGATGTGTGGATTCAAGGATCAGAAGATTGTCACCTGGGGGAATATAGATGCCTATTAAGTTAAGATGTTTGTGTTGATTTAGGGAGAGTTTTGCAACTAAGGTTTCAGCATGTTTGAGGTCAGGGGTATCTATATGTAGTGGTTGAACATTTAAGTTAGTTTTTATGTAGTAGGGCTATTCCACCACCTCTTTTGAGTAGCCGGTTAGACCTAACAATATTATAACCAGGAGAGATGTGTAAGTATTTACTTAACTCTGAGCCTCCTTCTCCTCTCAGAACACATTCGGAAAGCACAACACATATACGCATACAGCACAGAGCACTTCCAGTAAGCCAACTTATGCTGAGGCTGTTAAAAGAACACTGTCTAAGCCTCTCAGGCTAAAGAATAAGAAACTTCAGACATTAGTATACACAGCAACACACTTACCTTCACACCCACACCTAACACTCATACCTCTAAGAATCCCAAGGATGCAGATCCCAAGCCCTTATGGCCCACTGGGACTGCATCAAACCATTGTAATGTTTTAGTAATAAGTGACTCTACTGTAAGGCATATGGGCACTACAGTCACAAAGCTGAATAAGAATATGGTGACAATTATCTGTCTTTCTGGTGCCAAGATCATTGTTGTAATAGCTCCTAGATAGCTCTATCCTGATAAATATGATTATGACCTGAGAGTAGTATACGTGGAGGTGAACACCCTTAGACATGCTGCCTGCTATGCATGTGTCTGCGGCAGGAAAGGCACTGGTCTTCAATGGTATTTTGCCATCAGTGATGCTGAGTTTCAATGACAAGATAATTTGCTTAAATAATTGTCTGTAATTGTCTATGTACTTGGTCTCATTCTAAGGGACCCAGTATGTGCCAACATGGGATGAGATATCTGACAAATATCCCTGCTAAACTAGGGATGGCCTGCACCTTTCTTACCAAGTCTTTCACATTCTCACTAAAGACTTTGCTGTCCCCATACTGCCTTTTTTATTTAGAGTCAATCTGCTGGACATTACAAACCAGTAAATTCTAATTTGGAAGACATTAATGTCACTCTACTCAGTGATGTGAGTCTTGACAAAAATGCCCAAAGCTGAGGCTATCTTGCAATTTGAACACATTCATATATGTGTAGTTACAGAAACATGTTATTAGAGCAATAAAATCACTCAGTCTATTCTTGGAAATAATTCCTAGCATGTTCTCAGATCCACTGGCAATTGTGGGAGAGCATCATTATTTGTCAAGGATAGCATCCCCTCACAACAGACTCCTTGGGACACCACATATGAGATCCCTAAACAAGACTAATTATAACTCCATAGCTAGCTAGCTATAGAACACCATCGGTGTCCCCCTCTAAGCATGATAGCTATCTCAATGCATTTGCTGAAATTCCTATTAAAACCCAAGACCGTTCTATTGGGGGACTTCAAATATACATCAATAAAATGGATTATCTGCACTGCCAATGGTTGGCATGTGCAGTGCTTCCATGATGATATAAACCCTCCAACTGGGGCCCCAATATCCTGGATCTAGTCTTCACAAATATGGCCACTCCTTGGACAGCTCCTTGTGGCACCTGTAAACAGCTCAGTGTTTAGAGACATCTGAAAAGTAAACCTTCTTCAGTTACATGATAACTTAAATACATTGCGCTGCAATTCTCCTCTGAAGGATCCTATTGCCAAAGCTGCTATCTAGTCCTCTGACTTCTATTCCCACTTAAATAGTTGCAATGATAAAGCAGCCCCTATCTTAAAAATAAACCCACATGGTGGAATGTCCATATAAATAAATTATCCAATAAGAGAAAGAAACTGCTTAATACTTCTATGAGGTCTCCTTCTACCCACCTTAAAAGTGCACACAAGAAAACTAACAAAGAGCTTAAGAGAACTATTAGGAAGCTCAAAGCTGAGTGTGCACTTAAAATAGCTACTTAATGCAAAAAGTACTGCAAATCTTTCTTTAACTATGTCAGAAAGTTAAGAGCTAATACTCAGCAGTGTTTGGTGTTAGTCCACGATAATGCTACTCTTTGACCCAAAGTAAATAATATCCTAGCTAACAAATTTAATGGAAATTTTACTCCATCCACAGTTATAACTATGCTACAGGTTCCACAAACCAGCCACCCCATTTAAATACTATAGAACAAGTTTTCTCAGCCCTTTCAAAAACTGACAATATACCAGTCTGCCTGATTATCAGAACTAAATATGGCCTTTGTGAACCCTACATAACCTCATTAATCTAAGCCTCTCCACTGGTTACATTACTGAAGCCTAGAAATCTGCCAGTGCAGTGGCATTACACAAGGATGGCTCAGCCATGGCCCCTGATAACTATAGAATCATTAATCTTACTAGCCTCATATGTAAAAGTATGGAGTGCATTATCTCAGAATTCATTAATCTGGATATTGAAAATCTCTAACAGTCGACTCTCATCAATTTGGCTTTATCAAAGGAAGGTCCTGCCTTTTTAACCTCATTAATTTATTTGAATAAGTAACTCAAGCAATGTATACTGTTTATGTAGTGCCTATAGCATGCCTAAATCTTGCCAAGACCCTTGACACTATTCCCCATGCTGGCATTATTGATAGACATAAATCTGAATAGAAATCCATATATTGTCTGATGGATAGCTATCTGGTTGTCTAACAAAACTCATGTGGTTAGAGTAGCCGGTGCCAGTTCTGAAAACAAAAAGAAAAGTTACCAGAAGCATACCACAGGACTCAGTTTTACGTCCTCTCCTATTTGACAATTTTTTTTCTCAGACCTTCCAGCCAGCACTTCTGGCCTATGGTTACTAAGTTTATAGATGACTGTATATTGGGTGTCATTATTCAATCTTCAGCTGACTTACAAATTGCTCCAACACAGATTAGACCATGTTAACAATTGGTGCAATGACAATGGTCTCAAATTAAATGGGAAAAAATGTAGCACAGTTAATTTTGGTAAACAAAACAGTTTCCTATATAGGAGTTTACAATATAGGAGATACATCCTCCCAATCAGACTCTGTTGTAAGGGATCTGGGTACATACACTTGCCAATAATTCCTTATCATTTAACCACCATGTCTTCACAGTAGTTTGGAATGCCTTTTATCAGGTCTATCTAATTTCCAAAAGCATTTGCACTAGATTCAGAGAAGTCTTAATTCCCCTTTACTCATATCTTATCAGATCCATTATTAAATGCAATGCTCCTTTTAGCATGCATCTATCTAAACATATCACACAACTGGAGAGACTTCAAAGTTTCATAACTAAAAAGATCATTGGTCTGATAAATCGTTGTTATCAGGAGAGACTGGCAGCCTTTTCTGTGTACTCAGTCTTTCACAGACTCATCCGTAAAGATCTATGTCTAGCTTTTCATGCCATGAAAGATCAAACCCTATTTGACCTCCTGTCTCTTTACAGAGCTAATGCTACATTAAATACTTGGTTAAAGGAATTAAACATTCATCAGCAGATAGGGAAGACACATTGGTGGGATAGATTCAAATTACTCACCTCTGGAACAAACTACTACTACTACATGTCAATCAGGGTAGAGCCTTTGCCACCTTTAGAGTAATACTAGATAATTGGTTGGGCAGCATTAAAATCTCACTTTGTCTATCTTGTCATGCCCTCTTTGAGGCTATAGTTAAATTTTGAACTTTTTTTTTTTGGCTAGGCTTGAAATTGTGTGCAGATGAATTGCCTCTTACTTCATTTATTTAATTTTATTTATTTAACATTTGTTTACTGGGAAAATCTGACTTGAAACAAAGCCAGTATTCAGTGGAAGCCCAAGGAGAAATGTTCCAGACACTTGTCTTTATAATGAGGGAGAAAACTGGAGCACCCGGAGGAAACCCATCCGAACGCAGGGAGAACATGCAGATTCTACACAGAAGGCACCCCAGCTGAGAATCAAAATGGAGACCCTCTTACTGTGAGGAAACAACACAACCATTGTACCACTGCACTGTCCAATGAATGCAAAATAAAGGCTTGGTACAGAGGTATTTTGGTTGGATTAGGGCAATGTTCTCCAGATCTTCTTTCACTCTGAGGATTAAGGGGATAAATTCATAGTTTGGTTTAACTAAAGGAATGCCTGTTGTCACTGGGTCTCTTTTTATTAGTGATAGAAGAGTTAGCTATGCAGGTTAAAAGGGCACTGAAGACTTTAACAGGAGAAGGGGGGCATGGTTTCAAGTTTCTGCAAATGATTGTGTACTAATGGCATAACAGGTAGAAAAAGTCTTGCTTTCAGCCTTCATACCTTGATATGTTTATACGTTTCCAAGTATTTACTAATGTGTCAGGGCTGGAGCTTAATCAAGATGAAGCAAAGCTTAGACTAGGTTTGGGTCAAGGCAGAGGACGCAGCTTACTGATCCAGGTCATCAGTGTATCTGGATTTGGTTATAAGCCATACCTTGAAGGAACTATATCACATGATGTCAGCATGCTCAAAGCCAAGAGGCTTACATTTTTTCATCTGTCTAGGGTGAGTTTCCCTTCCTTAACTGGTAAGATTAATATTGTTCAGAGTGTGGTCTTACCCTTAATTAATTATTTTATTAATAATACACCTTAAGATCTAATCATATAGGCCTCCAGGAATTACAGAGCTGGACTGAAACTTTTATTCTCGATCAAAGTAAACATAGGATAGAAACCCAGATATTGTTAGCTTCTGCAAGGAAAGGTGGATGTGGACTACTCCATATTCCAAATTGCAAGTTGATATTTAATTTGACCAAATTAGTGAGGATATACCATGAGAAAAAACACACTATGGCCTGAGCTAATAAGTTGGCAGATGACATGACTTGGGTGAAGCAGTTGCTTGAAGTTTTGTAAATGGGATATGAAAGACCCAAGAGACTTAAAATGGGACAAAGGAGTCTGATAGTATTGATATTTGAGATGTATGTATTTTCAAAAAAGAATACAAATCTGGATTAGATGTGGCATTATGACATGTACTATATAGCCCCAGAACTGAAACAAATAAGGAGTTATATCATGACATATGCACAGTGATTCACATATACCAAATCCACATATACCAAATCAGTGACTTACTATAGGAGTATGTCTGAATGCAAGTCAGAGGCCAGTAATAGAAAAGTAGCTTGAGACAAATGGAGAAAGGTTAAGCATAGCAGAAGTGGACATATGTATTCAGGTGAAGGAAAGCTGAAACAGCAATCTTTAGATTAAAAAGTAAGGAAAAGTGAGGAAGGGGTTGCCCTGACTGAGACACAATTGAAATAGGTTTGGAGAACCACACAAAGTTACTAACCCTGGCAAAATTGTGGGGCTAGCACATGAGAATTCTTTATTTCTGGTATGTTACTGCACATAGATTAGTTTTATCAGGAAGACTGGCTAAGGGTAAATGTTGGCAATGTGATCTGGTGCATGCCGGTCTAAGATGTGTTTTAAAATTATATCAGGGCTCAAGCTAGATGGGGTCAGCTTAGAAATATCTTAAAGCACATTGATATGGAAGACATTCAGTGGTCATGGGAGGGTACATGGCTAGGTCTTCAAATTAGTGACAGCTCTGGAGGAAAGTCAAAATTTCAAGTACTGATGGTTCTGTTTATGTTATTAAACCACATTTGGCTAGACAATGGAAGACAGCTTTGAATTCACACATCAAAAATAGAGTTAAATATTTATGCAATATTAAAGAAAATATTACAATATGTTCAACTGAACCCTGGGCACAGGATTTCTCAAAGTTGGGCAAAACTGTTTTTGCTGTTTTCAAACCAATATATAGTGTGCACCTCCTTTGGTTAGAGGTAGGGAGTAGGACACAACCTTCTGAGTGTAACTTCTGGTTCCAAGAAAAATTAAGGGGAATATAGGACTATTAATCAAGAGTGTTACATACATACATACATACAAATGTTTCAAGCACGGGCATCAATGCCCTTCTAGCTTGCCAATATACCAAAACACTTGTTCCCATAATAAATGCCCAGGCCGTTCTTAAAAATATCTTAACTAGCATTTGCTTTAATGTAATTTGGTAATCTGGTCCAAGCATCAGTTACTCTGTCAGAGAACCAATTAGTACACTTCTCATTCCTATAGAAACTTCTACATAGGTTATCTGATAATTTTCTAGTACTTTTTGATAACCCCAACAATTCCCAGAAGTAGTTGTTCCTAAATGTCCTATATACCTGAATAAGATCTCCTCTTAAATATCTATGAAACACTGTACAATTTCAGACATTTTAGTCTTTCATAATAACTTAGATTTTCACATCCATGGATGCCCTTGGTAGATTTCTGCTGTACTCTTTCCAGTTTATTCATACTTGTTTTCCTGTAGGGTTTCCATATTGTTATTCCATATTCAAGATTGGGTCTAATGTAACTAACAAACAACGACTTCATTATGTTTGATTTCCTAGACTTTAAAATCTTTTTATACAACCTATAGTTTTATAACTATCATTAGCCAATTGGTTGATACAATTAGAAAAAGTCATAGCTGAATCTACCCATATTCCCAGGTCCTTAAATGAGTCTACAGTTTCAATCACTGTGTGCAGTATTAAATATTCACCTTTCATTTTATGTCTCCCAAATCTCATATGCTTAGTTTTTGATGTACTTATCAACATATTATTCTTCTGTGCCCAAATGGTCAATTTAGTCAAATTATTTTGCAGACATGCCTTATCTGCAACACTTGTAATCAGTTTACCCAATTTCAGGTCATCAGCATATAGACTGTAGAACACCTCAGATGAAAAAGTTAGGTTTGAAAGATACAATCTAAACAAGTAAGGGCCTAGGACAGAGCCCTGTAGGGCACATTGAGTGTTTGTATAATGTGCTGATGTTTTTATTTTTAAGAGGAAAGTTAGTGTTTATTGGAGATGAGATGACATGCTACATTGGAATTGTAAATGATAAGGATGTTTTTATTTCAATGGTTGAGCTGAAAATTATAATAGAATATCCAGTGGAACTCAGGAAGTTTGAACTGTAACTTCCAACTGGTGTAGCCTATGCCTTTTGACGAAATGTAATTATGTCCTCACATAGATTCATAGATTCATAGATTAGTACTAGGCTAACTGCCCTTGCGAACCATTTTAAGCCTAGCCAATTATCCCTTGTGAAACTCAAACCCTGTACCTTGTGTTTGTAAGGCAAACACTTTAACCATTAGGCCACCCTCCCAAAAAGCAATGGCAAGGATCGAACCCGGGATAGTGTGCACCATAGTCAAAGTACTGAACCACTAAGCCATGACAGTTGCATATTTCAAACAAATATCCATATCTCTGGAATCATATGAGTCATGAAAGAAGTATAAATGGCAAACTCTTCAGCACAAACTATTTGTATAATGGTAGTATTCTTTAGGTTTCAGATCTTAAACCAAATTTTATAAGACATAATAAACACAGTAACTATTGTATTTTTTCCAATATTTTATTTTTTAATTGTAACTAATATATATATATATATATATATATATATATAATCACAAAAAACAACCAATTAAACAATGTATACAGTTTGCAGTATCAATAGTCTTTTCAGCATATTAGTTACATCACATGTCAAGAAAGCTTAGTTTACCATTAAATAAAAACAGATTACAAAAAAATATATATATATACACTATGTTCGGCAAGTGCTAATATACTATGTTACTGTGTTACTGTTTAACATGTCATTTTACACTATACCTACATATATCTTAAAAAATATATAAACCTATGTTATCTATCAAATTCCAAAAAAAAAAGTGTCCCTTGCCTATGTTTAATTACCTTTTGAGTATTCTGTCTTGCCTTTTCATTTTAAAATGTGATCAAGGAGAATGCTCCAGCCTTGCATAAAATAAGCCCATTTGTTTGGGTTCTTTGTTATTAGCTTATGTGCTGATATGTATTTAACTGCCATACTTTTGAAACCAGCCCATGACAATTGAAATCTATCCAGCCAGTTTTGAGTGATGTATAGTTTAATTAAGGGAAGAAAAGGGCAACTAGTACATATAGCTTTTGTTTTGGTATCTTCTGATAAGTGATATGTAAAATTGCAATTTCCCATGACAATGTGGATTTTTCATGTCCCATCTTTTCCAATCTAAGTCTTAGTGAGCACCACAGTTTGTAAGTACATTTATAGCTCCAAAAGATATGGATTAGGTCTACTTTTTGAGACTGTCAGTAAGGATAATTTGGAGAAACTTTTGCATTAAGATTATTAATCATTACGGGGGTTAAGTACGCATTAAATGTAATCATCAATTGGGTGTACATAAGTTTTTTTTAAAAAAAGGGATTAGTTTCATTGATGTGTTAATAGAGTGGGCTTTATGTTTGTCAGTAATTTATGTGTTTTGTTTAGTCCAATAGTTTGAGGAAAGAATAGAAGTATGGTATCTTAGGGACACAATCAGTCTGTATGAGTTTGATAACATTTTTATCTTTAAGCTTAATAAGTTCCATATAGTTTTTCATGTATTGATGTTATTCTCATTTTTTCAGGACTTTCCATAACTGGAGTACACAATTCTCTAATTTGTCTTAAGGATTATGGTATATTCTTCAGGGAAGTTTAGAGCCTTATGAGTGTTTTCAGTAGATATGTTTTTGTGTTTAAATATATCCCAAATATTCTTTGCTTTAATAAGTGGGTAGTTGTTTAAGTTTATAATTTTTTATTTAATCTAAGGTTTGGATTTGTAATGGTTCTAACATGCTGAATGAGTTTGTTAAGTTTAATGATTCCATTATTTTTTTTAGTCTTGCTATTTTATGTTTTAACAAATTATGTACTTTAATATTTGTAATACTTTTGCTATTAATAAATATAAGGGCTTTAGATTATAATTACAGTTTTTAACATATTTGTACCATATTTTGATCCATAATGGGGTCAGAGTGATCTAAGAAAACACATCTATAATATAAATAATGCTATGAGCACAAATACAGTAGCTAGGCATGCTACCCAGTGTGGCTCAACAACAGTTTTAGATTTATGGTAGTTGAAATAATCCGTGTCAATAATTCTGTTCAAACAAATTATATCATAGTATAAATTAAAATTCGGTAGCCTGAGCCCTCAATTTTCTTTTGCATGCATTAACTTCTGGTAATTAATTCTGACTGAATTTGGGTGCCAGATGAATTTAGCTAGAATTATTTTTAATTTTTGTAAGAATTTATTTTATATTATCATATTTGATGCATTGAATTGAAATAATATTTTTGGAAGAATATTCATTTTAATATTTGCTATTTTGACATCAGTTTTAACAGATTATTTTGGAAGAAAAGTCTTTGGTCACATTGAAAGGAGAATCCACAGGTATTTTAATGAGCAGCTTATTTTTATTTCTGATCTTGGAAAGTAAGAACGTATATGAGTTATTGGATTTAGCAGGAATACTGAAGATTTTGTTGGGTTGATTTTATAGTTAGAGGCTTCATAAAACTTCTTTGTGGAATTAAAAATTTTGTTTAAGTCACTATTTGGGTGTGTAAAATATATATTTAAATCATCCATAAACATCGTTAGTGCTATTTATTTAATAATTCCAGGATGTAATGTTAGGTTTTTGTATTATAAGTAAGAAAAGGGGCTCTCTATATAAGCTGAAAATGTATGGAGATAGTAGGCATCCTTATCTGGTTCCATTTAGGATTTTTATTGGCATTTAATTTGTCTTAATTAGGTATAGCACTGTTTGAACATGTTTGTATGGAATCTTGTTTTTTATGTACTTATGGGTATATCAAAACAATGCATTACTGAGAATAAGAAACTATGGTTTAATCTATTGAATGCTTTACAAGGCTGTATTAATAATGTACATATTGAGCTTTTATGTTTCGATAGCAAAATCATGTCTATTTTAGCGCATTATGATATGTGTGTCTGTTTTGCATAAAACCTGACTGACCTGATGATATTATGGTTGGCAACATTCTTTTTAATCTATTTCCATAAAATGAAAAATACAAGTTCCCTTCACAAGTAGAAGTCCAAGAAACCACACTTCAGTCCAAGTAAGGTTATTAGTGCTTTTATTCCTTTATTCAGCAATTCCAAAATGGAACTTCATCAGATCTCTGATATAAGTGGAGTATTTTTATTCACATTTATTAGTCTCACTAGTATTTTTGAGGGGACTTGCATCCATTCAAAATACCTCACTAATGTTCTCATTTCTGTATTTGAATATTGTTCAGCATGTAGTAGATTTACTTTTAAGAATCAAAAATCACTTAAAAGGTTGCTATGCTATCCTAGACCCACGGAATCTCCATCTAATACACCTCCAGCTATTGGCACATATCCATGTTCCAAGTGGAATTTTTGCATGGGTTTAGATACCTCTAGTAAGTTTGTACATCCAAACATCTGGAAATGCTTAGAATTTAAAGTGTATGCCAATTGTAATTTCTCTCATTTGGTGTACCTGGCTTATTGCCAGGTCTGTTTATCATTTTATATTGGTAAGACCGACAAAAGGTTAAGAGACCGGATAAGGGAACACATCTATAATATAAATAATGCTATGAGCACAAATACAGTAGGTAGGCATGCTACTCAGTGTGGCTCAACAACAGTTTTAGATTTATGGTAGTTGAAATAATCTGTGTGTGTGAACAGGGGGGGGGGTGACATGAGGAACAGAACAAAAATGTCTGAATTAAATTGGATCATTAGAATGAAAGCTACTTGGGGAAAAGGGTTGAATGATAAAGTCTCTATTAAGCCTGTGTTAAAGGATAGACAGATGCTTAGATAAACATATTCTTATGTGTTTTTATGTATGTTTGTTTTTTATTTTTATGACCTGTTTCATTTAGTATTCTTGTGAATGCTTGACATGACTGAATCTGATGTGTAATATAGCATTAAGTTTTTATCCTTGAAAATGTAAATGTTTAATGATTTTAGTTACCTTAATGGATGACAGTTTTTTAAATATGAGGGGGAATGGGATGTGATTATGTCTGATGAAGCAGTTCTTGTAGCTGAGAAAGCACTCACAATAAAGAAAGAATTTTATGTTGCAGCCCTTTGTTGTGGTTTGTTTCACTACATTTTTTGGTTTGTGGATTTTGTTGGATTCTTTTTTGTGGTGAACCATTCATCCTATCTGCTCTGAGTGGTTGTTTAATATGTAGTAGATGTAGTTCTTTTTGGAGATCATTTAGTTGTTCCTCTAAAAATAGACTAAAATTGTTAAGATAGCCCCCCTTCTTCAATTATTTTCTTCTTTTATTGTTTATCTTTATTTCTATATAGTTTTTATAGTATGCTACTTTTTAAATCAAGATTCCTCTAATCTGATCTTGGATGGCTTCCCACTGAATATCATATGGGATTTGCAGATAGGTTATATTGTTTTCAAGTTTGTCTAAAATGTTACTTATCCTGTATGATATCTTTTTTTGGAATTAGTTGTGGCTTAAAGTCCAGTTATATCCTTTGACTTTCAGATTATCAGGTTTGGACTGACTTAAGTTCAATATAATTTTAGAGTGATCTGAGAAAAATCTGGGTTCTGTATGACATTTGATCTCTGCTCTCAGAAAATCTCAGAAATTAAGAAGGAATCTCATCTGGACAATGATTTATAGCACTGTGAGTAGTATGTGAATTTACTTGTAGAGGAATTGTTAATTTGAAAGCAGTATGGGTCAAACAGATCAAAATTAGTTTTTAGGTCTGAAATTGCTGTAGTAGCCTGGGCTTTATACATTGTACACGTACTTATTCTATCTGTCATGGGATCTCATACTGAGTTCCAATCCCCCCAGTGATGAAATAATGATTTGGGAAAAGGGATAATATATTATATATTGTCATAATAAATTCTTGCTGTTTTTTACATGGGCCATAAACATTCAGAAATAAGGTTTGTTTATCTAGGATAGATTATTGAACAGTTAACTAACACCTTCTTCTATTAATTTCTTAGTCATATTGTAGAACTATTTCTTTAGACAAAATTTTAATTATGATTGTTACACCCTGATTGTTAGTTTTATTCCCTGATAATAATTGTTTTTTGTCCATTTTTTTCTTTATCTTGCGCCCAGTTCTCCACTAGCATATGCATTTCCTGTATGAATAGTATTTCTACCTTTGATTTCTTGCATCTCCCTAACATTCCATGATTTTATTATCCAAATTTTCTTTCCAGTCATTTCTGCTTCTTTTCATTGTTTATTTGGCTTAGAGATATCCCCTTGTGTCGATCTAAGAAGTTTTTAGGCAAATTATTAGGCAAGTATATTTATAGCACTCAATTCTTCGAGCCCTTATCTTGTGCCTAATCACTAACCTACTCAGCCAGGAAAATAATAAAGATTTAGAGAAAAGAGGTTTCTTTATGTGTTCATGAAAGTAGCTTTTACAATTCTTAATATCTCTATATTTAAGTTCTTTAACATTCTGCTTAACATATAAAATACAACTGGGAACACTAGGTACACCAAGCATAAAATATCCTTTCCTTCACATTTATATCTACTTTATGACTCCTTTCTGAGATGAATCATACATCTAACATTTGTTTTGCATTTGTTTTCTTAGTCTTATTTAAAACAGTATATTAGATATAGCACAGAATTTATGTATTTGACAGCTAGTAATTATCATGTTTTAGTATTTTGTAAACAGATTACAACATCTCAGAAACCACTCAGGTTACACACATACTGTCAGCAGTATTTTATTCAACTAGCTGAGAGCTTTCATATGAGGCTAAGGAGTTTTATCTGTGTAACTTGGTTGTTGAAATATTTAAAAAATGTGAAAATTATATCTATATAAATTAATATCATTACAATAACAGTTGATAACTTTTTACCTGCACTAGACAGAGGTCAACTATTATTGCAGTTGAGGTTGCCATTGTGCAAGCTTTAAGATCAAATATTTTAAAACCTTGTACAAAACCTGGTTTTGGAATTATTGATGCAAATATGAATAAGCAATATTTGACACTGAGAAGCATCAGTAGCAGGTAACTGCAGATGTACCTGGAGGCATCACTCAGATGTAATAAATTAATATATGTCAATGTACCAAAGAATGTTGCCTTTTGGATTTACATAATGTAAAATATATTTATTTTAGTTATGTATTTATTTATCCTTTGTTGACCAGGTTAGTGCCACTAGGCTAGTAGCCTCTTTTCAGGGGAGACCTGAAGAGGTATTTATACTGCTAGAAGAAATTTGGCCGAGGTCAGTATAGTCCGATCTGAAGTGCTTCATTGCTCTGTGTGTGACATTTATCTGCAACAAGTTGCTTATTGCTTATTGCATTTGTAGTAAGAGAGCAAGTGGTTTGCTACAATGTAAAGAAATAGTTTTTGTGGTCTGCAACTTGGAGAGAGGACCTTTTTGTGCCCATCTTAGACTTGGGAGGTACCAAGCTGAAGACTGCACAAGGCACTATAAGACCTAGAAAAGGCTCTGTAAGTGAGCGTTACTTTTTATGATAGAAACTCTGTGAAAAACTAAATGTGTAGTTTAGGACACAGAGTTTTCAGCTTCACTGAGTTAAGGAAGGACACCAACCTAACAAAGTACCTCAGCAAAAACAAACCCATTGGTGAATGTCAGTCTCACTGAGGCAGATTTTGTAATGCATGTTTATATGTGAGTCCAGAACACTGGCAAAGCAATTCACCATCTGCCTGTGGCTTTGAGTGTGGCAACTGTGTATAATGGAAATCACACTTCAGGGGAGGGGATTAGGGTTCAGATGGATGCATTGAGACATGGCTATAGTATGCAATTGTGGGTGAGGCTGTGCATAATACTAACTGCAGCTAATACAGGTGCATGTGGGGGCATTAACCATGACAACAACAGATAAATTTAGAGGGAGTCTGTGCTTATCAGTAATTGGTGCATAAAAGGGGCATCTGTGGCCAGAGGTATAAGCATCCCACACCATACCATGTGCATCCTCTGACTGACATATTGTTCCTCAGATGTGCATTTAATGGTATGGCCACTGGAAGGAAGCAATACATAGAACCGTTAACTACCAAGGAGAATGAATTGCTGCTGCAGGTGCATTGTAGGTGCAAGGCATACACTTCTTAGGCAAAGGCTCTGCAGGTGTTGTGCGGTCCTTAAAACAGGATTTATGCAGGATTAATGATATGACAGTCTTTTCAAAGGAAGAGACACAGGATACTGTACCACAGATGATCAACCACCACCAATGAAGAGGCAGCCTGAAGCTGAGGAATTTCTGGTTTTACTCAGCAGTCTGGGAGAGTAGCCCTGCATACCTTGGGGTAGCTGGGATGAAAGATCTGGGATGGGACCAACCGTGTATGTGTCAGTAGAGGAATCACCAGGTTAGTAATGTCCATTACAGTACAGGACATTATAACACACTCCACCGCATTCTTGTAAGAGTGGAATGAACAAGGCCATCCTGCATGTCTGTCCTCCAGGGTACAACTGTGACAACCTGTAATACAAGGTATGTGTTCACATATATACTATAGCTGTATTTTAATGTAAAGAAGCACATATGCCAGTAGGTCTTATAAGGGCATATGTGTGTGTGAACAGACAATGGTGATGTGTGCTTTTGCTTTTACAGATTCAGCTATTGAAGGGTCCAACATAATAAGGTAACGTAAGTCTGATGACAGCAGCACACCTTTGGCCTCTGATAATTGCAACATGCAGATGAGATTCTCTGATCACACTGTGTTACAGTCTGCAACTCTACAGGACATGTTGACAGCATCATCTACAATTACAGAGGCACATGTAGAAGCGGAGAGTCACGTGGCCTCATCAGAAGATGATGGCCATTTTCTGCCTGAGAGTCCCTCGTGGGCTTCACTTGTGTCCTCAGAACACACATCATCTGAAATGTGCATGGCATGAAAGATGCACATATCCACCATAAGTGTTAGACACTTAGTAGATCCATTACCATCCTTGATATGACTAAAAATCTTTGAGTAACCAGCAGTTGTACAGATCAGTAATTCAGACACAACTGGATTATGCTCTCAGCATTGTCATGATGCTGAGTTTGCAGCAATGAATTATGGGACAAGGTGCAACAATGATGCAGTGACATGGAGATGTGGAACAGGAAGCATCCAATGCTACTTAGGTTCCTGGTGGGAAATTTTACCTCTGTGTGACACACTGCAACCACCTTCCAGTTTGCCTCCAGAAGCCAGGCCTTCCATGGCCATGTGATAGTCCAGATGTGGGGAGTTTGGCCACAGGCAATTCCAAGGCAGACTGCACAGAACATGGGTAAATCAGCATCTCTGTCATTTTAGAGAACACATCTAGACATGTTTGGTTGTGGGTGCCATCAAAATTGTGAAGAATGCTGCTTCTCTGACTCAAAAACTGCGATGTAGTCTCTGTGACTCCAAAACTGTGACACCTCATCAAGATACACATGCATATTCATGTAATCCTACCCCTGCACTGTCACCCATGGGCACATAGCATGCTACCCCTGGTCATGCACAACAGCTACTTCATGGGAAAAGTTGCTTCTCAGGGTCAACGTACTATAGTCCCCAGATTGCATTAAGCCCTACAAGCCAATGGTAATGTAATGGCGGATTAACTTACACCACTGGAGGATTTGACGCCTGACTCTCCACAACCTTTCAGGCTATGCAGTTATTTTGTTTTCCTCCCATGACCCCACATTTCTCACTGTGTTCCTTCATCTTTGCAAGTGATGGTGACTGTGCACTGCCTATGACACATATGGGCATGGTAAAGTCTGAATTACTGTTTGCCCAGTCCCTGCCTTGCCCTGTATATTCTACATGTGATAATGCATGCATCATTTTGTTCAGTGGTGTCTGTTTCATGGTCCATACTTGTGGACCAGACACTTATCTCTTCACCCGTGCTGCAGTGTTTTATGCTCACCTCTGCTGAGCTGTGGCACTGCTGCTGGATGTTAATCACCTGACCCTCCACTGTGTCCTTCTTTTGCTGGTACAACTGGTATTGAAGACCCTGCCAAGATACTCAGTTGTCTGTCCATCAGGTTGCATAATGATATGTTGTGCAACATGGCATATACAACAAATGTTTTGCAGTAGATACCTGAAATGTATTGCACTGACCCTCCTGATATGTCAAGGCAAAGGAAGTGCACCTTCAGTAGATCAAACACCCTCTAAGGTTTATTACACATTTCAGAAAGGGCTGGCAATTGTTCATGGGAGTCAGCAATCAGGGCTATAGGGCATATCTGGTTTTACCTGAAAGTTACAGCAATATATTATATTAGGAATGCTCACTGTTTGCATGGTGTCTGTGTATATAGACATGTCTATGTAGCACGTATTACCTACCAACTGAATGACATTGTGGGGACTCCCTTTCAGGAACCTTTGGTATAGGTCAGACATGTGCCAGATGCAACAATCATGGAAACTGCCAAGGTGTCACATGTACGCAGAGTAAATAATGCCTTGTGTGCTACTGACCACAAGTACTGAACCTTGTCTGAAGTATGCGGGCCATGATAGCAGTGAGTGTAAAATGTATGGCTTCCAAGACTTCAGGGAAATTACTATTTACTAAAATTGTCCACATTGTGCTTGTTCTCTCATCTGCTGTAATGGGGAGGCAAATATACTTTTTCACATGCTTATGCAGAGTGTCAAAGAATTGGTTCAGGATTTATGTGTCCAGTGCCTGCAATATCACTAATGTTTAACCATTAGTTTGTTGAAAGGTCCTTGTAGCTAAGGTGGTTAAAGCTTTATATATCTTAGTATCCAGTGGAAGGGGTATACCATGCATCTAACATAATATTGCTTATGGGCAACAACACAAGAAAATACTCCCTTGGAGTCTTTCTGTTAACATAAAAATGGCCTACAATCTAATGATCTTTCATCTGCCTGAGTGTCAGAAGCTGTTTTTCACCTCTATTTGCACAGATAACCACAATGTGCAATGCTGCTGCACTGCCTCTGAAAATGGCTCATAACACACGCTCCTTAGCTATTAATGTACATGCTAATTTCCCTTCATGTACCACCTTAGTCATGTGTGCTAGCTCATCTCTGCCTTTTATCCTAGTCCCAACCATGCACTTTGCCTTAGCAAAAAAAAAAAAAAACCTTTCCGTAAAAGTACCATTACACAAGACACTCAAGCACAAACATACATTTTTTTTTTGTTTTTTTAACAACTGTAATCCTCAAACACTTGCATGCATATTCCAAGAACTTCACCTTCTCCCACACCACTGAACCTACTCCGTTTCCTAACATTATTTTAATTCTAACCCACAAACACTCACTGCTTCATTCTCATACCCATTGCCAAAACTTTTAGTATATATAAAACCTTCAGCGTTACAAAAAAAAAACTTCAACCAAGCACAGCTGACATGCCACATAAGCAGTCAAAAACTGAATATTTGAAAACAAATGAAGGCAATAAAGTCTGTAAATAATTGTCTGTAGTGTTACTAAGTGTTTTCAGTGGCAACCAGACAGTCATTTGGCTGGCACTCCTTGTTTGTCAGAAAATGCAGCCTACAAATGTTTTCTCTGTGCATGTGCATGGGATTTGATCACAAGGTAATGATGATTTAACCAACCAGTTTCTTTAAAAGTCCTGACTCAAGATTTAGTGCTATTTGCCTGCCTCCATCTGTATTTTATTTTACTTTCTCTCCATTTCTCTTGACACTAACTTTGTTTTCCTGTGTTTTCCATTATTCTGAGACTAAACCTAGAGCACAAATTTTGCCATTAAACTGATATTCCCTTTGGTCCTGCATTGTTGACCTGTTTTTTGCCAGCCTTTATTATACTGATAGATAATTCTTCTAGAAAGAAAGATGATTCTTTTTTTTCTGACTTCTCTTGTCTTTTCTTTCCAGGCATCCAAGAAAACATGTTCCAGCATCTTGTCGATGTCATAAAAAAAGTGAAAAAAAAAAAAAAAAAACAACATGGTGCCATCTGTAACAGTCAGCATGAAATCAGACCTGCTAATTCCAGAGCAGCCAGACAGGACTAAGCAAGGAACAGTTATAAAAGGGATAGACATGTCTCTAAAAGCAGAGTATTTGATGTCATTGTCTATGTCTTTCAAACTGCCTCAAAGGCTGCCACTTTGGAAGAATGCCAGGACTGGAGATGAAGTTTCTGCCTCACACCTCCTGGAAGAGTCATGGTTTGTTTGGATATTCCACATTCATTGAGGATTTCAGTTTACTTTCACACTCACCTCTATGATAGGAACATTGATTTACTGAGATAAACATTTCTATATACATTGTGTTTTTCCTTGTCCTTGTATCCTGGATTATGGATATAAATGGGCCACGAAGACTACTTTAGTTGCCTGTTTGCCAAATTAATTAACTTAAGTTTCTAAATATAATACAAATCCAGTGTACCATAAAGAACTTCAGAGCCTACCCTAAATACTTGCTTGATAGCTAAATCCGTTTGTGAAGCTACAGTACTTCATAAATGAAACAATGAGAGATGCACACAAGGTGATCTTTTTTTATGAGCAGTAATGAATAGTTTACTAGTGGCGTACCAGACCCAGTCTTATACTTCTGTACTCCAACCCTCTAAAATGAGAACAGTGGTATGATGCTGGTATTGATGTTTGTAGGCTGATTCTGAGAATTATGCTGAGTTGGATATAAACCAGAATGGTGGCTAATGGCCACAAAAATGTGTAAGAGAGCCATCCTTTTATTTATCCTTAATATGATCAAAATGAGAGGGTTTTTTTTTGAGATGGTGAGTTTTCTATACTTTCTGCACTCTCTGCTCTAAAAACCACAGAAGATGACCATTTCTATTTGCAAAGAGCTGGGTTGTAGAACAGTAAAAAAAAAAAGTGGGGGGGGGGACAAAACCAAAACAAGATGTTCTTTGTCCTTTTCTTATGAAACTTATGAAACTCCATTGTGGAAACATTTGGCTTGAGGGGAATTCTGACAAACTTCCACATTTTTAATATGTAATTCTAATAAATAAATAAAACAGTCTTCAGTTCATACAGAATTCATGAGAACAGTGTTTGTTTTATTCATAAAGTTCAATGAAGTATGTAACTTTTCATATCTAATAAGTTTGAGTCAAAATTAATTAGAGTAGAAACAAGATGGCTGTGGTACCTTACTGGCATAGATAGTGATGACCACACCACAAATGTGATTGTTTTTTAAGGAATGCATTTACCCAAAACATTTGGCAAATAGTCATAGTTCTATATGGTTGTTTTCAGACTAAACTATTAAATCAGTGGGAAGCCACCCCCCCCCCCACTCCTGCATGCTCAAATGCATGCTTCTCTTTCTATGTCTCTACTTAGATAGTATAATGAAAGAGTATAAAGAACCCAGTCAAGAAGATGAACCACAAAGCAATAAGGAAAATGCTGTCAGAGAAAGTGACAAATGCAGATGAAATCACAGCACATATGATCAAACATTTGGCTATACTGGGGATAAATGACTCCTGAGGGTAATCATCATGGCATGGAGAAAAAGGTGTGTCCTTTGTGAACAGAGAACAAACATTCTATAGCCAGTGTACAGAACAAAAGGGGCAAAGGATGACTGATAACTGAATATTGAATATGCTGAGTGGTATAATAGCAGTAAGGTGGGAGGTGAGTAGTTCAGATTCCAATCGGACTGTAGTACAACTGACCCAATGTTTGCTGTGAAGCAGTGGAGAAGACCTTGAAGATTACAAAAGAGTCTCAATGGTCATTCCTTGTCTTGGAGAAGGCATATGACATTGTCACAAGAAAGCTGACTTGGGCAGTCCTGCAATAGTTCAAAGTGCTAGAAACATTTGTAGAATTAGTGCAGGTAATATACAAGGATTCAATGATCCCAAGTATCAACAGTGATCGGATTCACCCAGTGATTCCCAATGGGAGTGGGTTGCATCGAGCTTCAACTCTGAACCCACTGATGTTCATGCTGATGAAGTCATACAGCAAAGAGAGGAGAGATCAACAGACCTGCTGCATGCAGATATATTACAAGGCCAAGAATTCAGCAAACTAACCATCTTCAGCATTTACTCACTCAGTGCTACAAAAAGTGAGCTAGTAGCTCACACCTAATTTCTAGGACTAATAATAGATGAAAACCTCAGATTCGATTTACATATACAAAACAGCATCTCCAAGACCCATAAGAAACTAGGGTTGCTCTACAGGAATAGTAAATTCCTCTCCCCCCCATCTAAACTAACTCTAGCACAAGCATACCTGCTCCCTTCTCTAACTCTAACCTATAGTGCTCCACTGTTCACCAATCTCCAGTCATCCCTACAGTCAAAATTAGAAATGTATTATAACAAAATTGCTAAATTTGCTGCAAACACCCACCACTCTACTCATCACTGCATTGCCCTAAAAAAGTTACAATGGCCTGATTTTCCCCATTGCTTACTATCCCTCTAGTTCAATATTACTCACAAACTAATTTATAAACCACAACTCTGCCCTGCGCTAAACTTACTACTCAGCCTCTATAAACCCACTAGACCACTACGATCCAAACAACAGCAGCTTCTTCAAGTCCATAAACCCAGGTTACCTGTAGGACAGCTACTTTACCCATGGACCATGGTCAAAAAAATGGAATTACCTACATGCATACATCCACTCTACATAATCCTTGCAACTTTAAGATTACCCTTCAAAACCACTTCCTCTCTAATTGGATCTGTAACTGCTCTGTTTCCTCCTCTGCCATTACTTAATCTGTTCCACTGAACTTACCCAGTCCTTTTCTATTGCCCAGCCTATATTCTTTTTTTTTCTTATCTTCTGCACTAATTTAATGCTATCAGCCACCTCACTACCTCCTAAAGCTACATCTACACTCCCCTCCTACCTCTCCTAGACTACTACTACCTTTATGTACTCCTCACTATCATATAGCACATTCATTTTATAGTCCATTTGTTCCTGTATCTGACTATGCCTTATGGATATTGCTCAAACCAATATTCCATTGCTGTAAATATTGTACCTATTCTCCAGTAATTATACTTCTTCTGCACCTGTTTGTTTACTATGTATAAATTTCAAGCACATGTATTATATATAACCATTGTATATTGTCTTAAAAATGTATTATGTTTTTGCTTATGTATACCTTGGAGCTTTTCTCCCCAGGCCTCCACTGAAAATGGGCTCTCCATGGCCCAGTGGACTTTCCCTGTAATCAGATGTTATTAAATAAATAAATAAATGATAGGTGACAGGGATGCAACATTAAAGGTATTTTGTTTGAAACTGAGTACAGACAACACATTGGATATGGCAGCAAACTGGTGTAATCGAGGAAGCTGAAAATTGAGATAGAAGGGAAAGTAGTGGAATGGGTTAGGAGCTTGAAGTATATGGGAGGGGTGGCTATGGGAAGAGGAAGTTTGTATGAAGGGGTCAAAGAGAGAATCACAGGTTTGCATCCATCTAGCATGAAGTTTTAGGGGTAGTGTGTGACATATCAAGACCAATAAAGCTGAAAGTTAAAGTATACAAAACAGTGGTGTGACCAATGCTTCTGTTGGGTACAGAAACCTGGGTAATAAAGATAATGGACATTAAGGGTCTACCACAGATGATAGGATGCACATTGTGGGATAGAAAATGAAATGA
The DNA here is from genome assembly GCF_019279795.1 of Protopterus annectens. Lineage (NCBI taxonomy): Eukaryota > Metazoa > Chordata > Ceratodontiformes > Protopteridae > Protopterus > Protopterus annectens. Next base: position 282,266,797 of record NC_056725.1, read on the forward strand.
GAACATCATACAGAAAAAAATATCCCCAGTTGTAGAAAAGGTTATGGAATACAGATTACAGTGGTTTTGGTCTTGTATAGGAAAGCATAAGATGATTTGTTAAAAAAGACTTTGGCGACACAGGTAGAAAGAAAAAGGATACAACCAGCCAAGACCTGTATGGATTAAAAAAATGACATGTCACAGGCATGACTATCAAAGAAGGAAAGTTATCCAGTAAACAACAAATTTTATATGTGAAGAAATAAGAATATTATCCCTTATAAAGGTGCGATCTCGGAGTTGGTATACATTATTAGTGGGGAGTGAGGGAATGTAGACCCCCGCATAAGGAGTGTCAGGTTCTCACTGCATTGTCCTCTTGTGGGGGAGCTGTGCCTCCCACACTCCTGCTAATTATGTATATCAATTCCGAGCTTGCATCTTCATATGGAGAAAATATTCTTATTTATTAACATATAAAAGGCATCCTTTAGTTTATGTTATACAGTGTGCGCTTTTTTCAGAACATAATTTATCTTTAATTTTAGTTGATAGCATCTTTGACAGCTTGCAATTTTGGCCAATTATAACTATTCAATGATTTGATTTATGATGGAATGCCTATATGACAATAAGGAGCTTTTGATGTTTAGCATTAGATTAAACACCATTCAACAAATGCTTTCTTTGATGATTAAACATGGACTTCAGGAAATTTGTCCTCTCCTCACTGTAGTGTGATATTGGAGTATATATATATATATATATATATATATATATATATATATATATATATATATATATATATATATATATATATGCTTTACTATCATATAGTTGACACTCACATGAAAGAACCACATGAAATGTTGACTAAAAGGTTGAACACGTAATACACTAGACAAAACTGTAACAAGTCCAGGAACAGATCATGGCAGTAAAAAGATCCAAGTAAAATTTTAATGTGTTTTCGTCCACAAACAATCACCATGAACTTCTTCAGACACATTGGTTAAAAACACCCCTTCCTTTAAATACTTGTAAAAGTCACATGACTAGGAGTGTCTGGTTCTCACTGCATTGTCCTCTTGTGGGGGAGCTGTGCCTCCCACACTCCTGCTAATTATGTATATCAATTCCGAGCTTGCATCTTCATATGGAGAAAATATTCTTATTTATTAACATATAAAAGGCATCCTTTAGTTTATGTTATACAGTGTGCGCTTTTTTCAGAACATAATTTATCTTTAATTTTAGTTGATAGCATCTTTGACAGCTTGCAATTTTGGCCAATTATAACTATTCGATGATTTGATTTATGATGGAATGCCTATATGACAATAAGGAGCTTTTGATGTTTAGCATTAGATTAAACACCATTCAACAAATGCTTTCTTTGATGATTAAACATGGACTTCAGGAAATTTGTCCTCTCCTCACTGTAGTGTGATATTGGAGTATATATATATATATATATATATATATATATATATATATATATATATATATATATATATATATGCTTTACTATCATATAGTTGACACTCACATGAAAGAACCACATGAAATGTTGACTAAAAGGTTGAACACGTAATACACTAGACAAAACTGTAACAAGTCCAGGAACAGATCATGGCAGTAAAAAGATCCAAGTAAAATTTTAATGTGTTTTCGTCCACAAACAATCACCATGAACTTCTTCAGACACATTGGTTAAAAACACCCCTTCCTTTAAATACTTGTAAAAGTCACATGACTAGTCTAATTACAGTTAAAATTAACATCCCCCAGTCCTTAAAGAATAATTATCAATTCTAAACATAAGAATTACTTACATAAAATCTTTTATATTTTATATATATATATATATATATATATATATATATATATATATATATATATAGATATATATATATATAAAATGCTGCCCGTACTAGTTGGCCCTTAACAACAGACTTCTTTTGAAAGCAAGGGTGGCAACTAGGAAAATGTAGGTAATAGTTCGAATATGTAGATTTACATCTAGAGTTGAAAGAGTTGAAATGGATAGCGAAAGCATAAACCTCTTTAACAATGAAAAAGGGAATTCTGTTGGAGTCAGCTTGATTACTACTTATTCCACAGATGTATATAAAATTAGAAATATCGTAAATAAAAATTGGTGTATATTAATGGAAAATGCTGAACTACAGAAAAAATTCAGTTTGGGCCCTCATATTGTATATAAAAGGGGTCCAACTATAAAAAACATTCTAGAAAGAGAAGTAAAAATAAGCAGACCAAATCCAGGGATGTTTACATGTGGGGCATGCCCTTACTGTAAATATATAGATGTAGGAATGAAGTATAATAAACAAAGTCTTCATTTTGATACCAAAGGAAAATTCGATAGTAACAAGGAAATTTGTTTACCTGGCTAAATGTCCAAGGTTTTATGTAGGAAAAAGTGAGAGCAGAGTTAGGGATAAATAAAAACAAAGACAATAATAATGCTTTAGTGAAGCATATAGATGAACATCCAGATCATCATTTTAAATTTAGGTTCCTTGAACAGGTACTGCAAGGACATAGGGGTAGACATATTTCATTACACTTGAAAATAAAGAATTGTGGTGGCAATTATTACTGAATACACATAATCCACCCGGATTAAATGACCAGTGTTCAATTATGTGTGTTCTAAAACTGAAGAATTTAACTAGATGATAAAATAACTAATTTATGATAAAGTTTTATCGAAATAGGAGCTAAATGTTGTGTACATATATATATATATATATATATATATATATATATATATATATATATATATATAAGTAATAGTATCTGTAGGATATTAATTATTGTGACAGGGCTTTGAGACAGCCCATGTAGGACTTGTTGCTTAGATCTTGTATCCTTTTACCAAGGTATCTCTGTGGGTGTTCCAGTCGTTGCATGTGCCTGGACAGATACATGCCAATGGGGGCATAATACTCACTGAATGGTCTAATGAGGGCTGAGTAAAGTATGACAATGGCATCCCTAGAGCTAGACATAATCCCATTATTTATTAGCTGTGCAGTACAGAAGGACTTTGTTACAACAATGGGCACATGTTGGGCAAACGTTCTGTCAATGTCCACATATGTTCCCAAATCCCAAACAACTTCGTCAGCTCTTAGGACTGTATTGTCAATATTTTGGAATTTAGTTTCAGTCCATGAGTTTGGCAGCAATTATTTATTTGGAACAAACATTCCTGCAGGATAGCTAATTATTTGGCAGTTTAGTGACTGCTGCTAGTCTACAGTTATCTGAGAACCATTTGCAATTCATAAGATAATATAGGGGATTTTTCTCAGTTTATTTAGCTTTTCTACTATGCCTGAGTAGGGAACTGTGTCTAAAACTTTGGCCAGGTTGAAGTATGCAGTGTGTACCTGACTTTATATTCAGCTCTGCAAGGTATTTTCAACAGTCTAATATCCTCTGTCGAAAAAAGAAGATCTCCTTCACAGCCAACCACTATGTATTTTCTAAATGAGCTTTCAGGCTTTCTTATATCCTTTTTAAGAGATATATGAAGAGATTGTACCAATCTGGATGCTAACAAAATATATATAAAGGTCTGAGCTATGTCATCCTTTTTTGATTCTTTAATGATAATCTCTTGTAGTGTGTGTCTTTCTCTCTATGTATACATCTCCGCCTCTGTAATGATGTTAGATTAAAAAACTCTATGCCAAATGGGGACATGCTGTGTTATTAACAAGCTCCTTTGTCAATGCACAAATTAATGACTCTATATGAGTGAATGGTAGCATTTACTGTAATGAAATCTATCAAACAGCAGGCCAAAGCTTGAAAGTGAAACTGCATCATATCTGTCATTTCCTATCAATATATAAGCATATCAGACTTGCTAGTACATCACTGTTTGTATAAAGACTATGTTGCATGAGTGCTAATGTTATAGTATAATGCCCTATGGGAAGTGCTTACAAAGTTTAACAAAATAAACTGAACATCTGACAACCACTAGATTAGTATTAACTGCACATGTGCATATTAACTAGGAAGTTAATTTCTTACAGTCATAAACAGTCTGTGTCATCATCATCTATTCTGCTGATAAGCTAGTAATCAGATCTGAGGAGTTATAATTGTAGTTTTCAAGCAGTGTCTTGCATTTAAATACAAAACACAAAGGATAAAGAAGAAAGGGACCCCTGCACCCTATGTGGGTGTTGGTTTTCCATATTCCTTTTACCAACACATTCTCACGCCAATGTTGCATGACCTCATAGTAAGGAAACTTTGAAAAAAAAGACTATTATTATTTGTTAAAAAACTGATCAATTCTTTTGTTTAAGAGGAAGAACTGCCTTGTAGTGCAGTGATGAATACAGGGAAGTACGGGTTGTCTCATTATTTTGTTTGTTTAGTTTGTTTTTTACAAGATTGTTGCTTTTTATTTAGTTTAGTACTAAAAACAAATTAAGTACTATAAGGCATGTTGCATTAAATAAGCATTTTTTTAATTTGTAATGACCTTTTTTTCTGAGTTTAAAACAGTTTTTGTTGAATAAATTTTGTCCCCAATTCTTGCCGACCATAAAGCTTTCCATCAGACAGACATTACACTGCCCAGGGTGGGGCTTCTTCCACAAAGCATGAGCATGATTTGTGATCTCCTTGGTATCCCAGTATTGTGATTTTTTTTTCATGGTTTATGATCTAGCACCCATGGTGCTGACTAGACCACTGGTGTCACTCCAAGTACTGATAGGGCCAGCTGAGACTCCATGCCTGAGCATACATTATTAGACACATTTGCTAACAAGTACTGCCATCACTGGCTTGGATAGCCATGCCCATGTCTTCCTGACACTTGGTCTTAGCTTCATGCTGGACTTCTGCTCTCGAGGCCCTGTCATTAGAGTTGCAGGCAGGAGTAACTTTCCCTCCACAGGATGGGCTTGCTTATTCTTCCTGTCTGTGCTGGCAGGTACCTTAAGTACCAGTCAAACATAGGTCACACTGGTTGTTCTCTGAGCTTTATCCCTCTCTGCCACCTACACAGACTGATATTGATTATTAAATATAATTTATAATTTTTGTTATTACTGTCATTATCTTAATACTTGCATGTCACTGTGGGAATTATAAGGAAATAATGAACTGCTCCTTGATATTGTGAATCCTAGTGCTGTTTGTGGAGGACATTCTACCTCTGGAAGGTCTGTTATTTTAAAGGAATTTTCTAGTTACTGACTATTTATACTTGGCTAGATTGTTTGTGTTTGCTCTGGTTTGTCTGGTAACATCACATGATGATCATGTTCTGATTTCTCGGGTAACATCACATGATGTGTATTTAAACAACTGTGGTTCCTTTAGATCTGGTGACTCATTCAGTATAACTTTAAAAGTTCATACATTTTATTTACTGTTTTGTGTAAAAAAATGTTTCTGGAATCAAACTCTGCTGTATGCAATTTGGATTTTATTATTTAATACTGGGGAGCATGCTTGACTCCTCAATTGCACTGTCTTTGATTTCTGACTTACAAAATGGTCAACCAACCTCTGTGCCAAATGGGGACATGCTGTGTTATTAACAAGCTCCTTGTTTACTTCCTTTATTGTATGCATTTATTTTAAAGACAGTTTTTGTTTCTTATAGTTTTCAGGAAAAAATAGTTATCTTTCTTTTTTGTTTACAGGTGAATATTTCACATAATAGCTAAGGGATATGCGCATGTGATTGCACAGCTGTGTGTGTATGTGTGTGTGTGTGTGTGTGTGTGTGTGTGTGTGTGTGTGTGTGTGTGTGTGTGTGTGTGCATGTGTGTCTGTCTGAATGTGTGTAACAACATTTGACATTGCTGTACATGTCTGGCAGTACTGCTTTGCACTATAGTACTTCTGAGACCAGATATGCGACGTATGGACGGGGATTTCAAGCACAATTGCAATATTTTGCGTTGTATTTCACACTGCTGTAGACAGTTGTCAAAATAGCTTTGTTAAGAAGCATTTGACAGTGATTTTTCAGCAATGTCAGAAGAGCTTTCAAAGTGTAGTAGTTATTTCAGCTAATTTTGTGTCAAGATTAAGGTAGTGGTAAGGAGCTTCACAGCAGAATAATCTGACTGTGATAGCCTCTGCTGTGCATTCTTGTTTTTATATTGAGATTTAAACAGAATTATCACAATGTCACTTTAATGATTTCAAGGACTGAGAAATCCTATTAATGCATTCTGTTGAGACATTTTATATTTACATTAGACTATATTAGTTTTCTTGTATGTGTATTTTAAATGATTTTGAACAGTTTTATTTAGTCTCATAACTTCTTTTTAACGTTATTTAACATGGGTAATAATCTCCTGATTTTTTTTTTGTTTTTCCCTGCAGTGCTTCATTATGTACACTGATATACCTGCATCCCTCCTTGGTGCTTTTTTACATTGTTCACTAAGTTACATCCTACTTTTGCTGTTGTTATTGCTTCACTAATTACTCCTTTTCTTAGTTATTGTTTCCCAGAAACCCTGTTTTGCATTTTTGCTTTGAAGTTAAGCTATTATGTTTTATTCTGTTCTTCCACTGTTGCCAAGTCAATTTTCATACTTTCTAGTAATGATTGACTATTATTACATTGCATATCTACCACAAAGACCTTCTTTGTAAGCCATGGTGAAAAAAAAAAGCTTGATGACTAACTGAAGGAATCTGTTACAAAGATGGGGCAACTACCAAAGCTGAACATTTCTGTTTTATATTTCCATGAAATGCATTCTCGATGATTATTGGACCAATGAACAATGACGGGTTAAATGAGTAAGCCAGATAGTTTGGTGCTGCTCCCCAGTAATGTTTATACTATTAAATGATTATACAAAGAGGTGTATAATTATTTATATATATATATATATATATATATATATATATATATGTATATATATATATATATATATATATATATATATATATATATATATATATATATATGTGTGTGTATATGAAACATTTTATTATGTCATTGTGGCATAATCAATTTTGGTCAATAAAATAGCAGACTATTCCAGTGCATATGTATGAAAACAACCTTGATTTTACTGCTAAGATCTGATCTTATATGTCTTCCTTTTTAAGGATATATATCAGTGTACTGAAAAAGCATAGCATGATAGTATATGCCTGTAACCTACTATCATGTATTAAAATGTCGATTAAGGTATGGCTGCTGATATACTTCTATAGCTTATCACCATATCATGAGCAAAAAACTTTCCTTGCGCACTTTATCCAAGATCATATAAATAGACATTGAAAAGCTTCATATTGATCTCAATGGGAATCTCCATTAGCTATCCATTTACATTTTATCGCTAGTTTTTATTACTCGAGCCAAAACTTCCATCATGCAGTCTACTTCTGACCCACTCCACATTTTCTAATCTGTTCTCTTATCTTTTATATTGTGCAAGTCCAAACACCTTGGTAAAATCTCAATAGACTGCATAGCTCATGCTTGATTTAAAAACATATTTATCTGTTTCTGTAAAATTCCTGCTCTGAGTACATGATGCCTTCGGTCATGCCAATCACTGTATTTATTGTCTTCATTTTTTTCATTAAGTAGTGATTCTACAATTCAATAATTAAATAATAGGGGTTGGGAGGTTGGCCTAATGGTTAAGCTGTCTGTCTTACAAACACAAGGTGCAGGGTTTGAGTCTCACAAAGGATAATTGGCTATGATTAAAATGGCTCACAAGAGCAGTTAACATAGTACTAATCTATGAACCTATGAACTTGACTAATTTAATTATTAAATTATCAATCTAAAATACCTAAATTGGTAGAAATCTAGTTATCCAACACAAGTCAGATCAGGGCGTTGTAGATGTTGCTACTTTTTCTATTGCAAAAGAACTGTGCAAGTTCTGTATAACAACATAGACTGATAAATGCAAACTAGGTAACATAATGTCATCAGTAAAGGGTACTGAAATTATTCAAGATAATAAAAACCATATTCATTTTTCAGTTGTATTATTACCTCAGCAAGAATGATTTCCAAGTTAAAAGACAAAATAATGGGCTATAGTAATTGCCCAGTTAGCTAGTGTTATTTTAAAGGAGTATCCAGTGCATGTGCATGTCTGAGGACAAGAAGATTAACAGTGCTTGTGCATGTCTGAGGTCCAGATGTTTAGCAGTGCAGGTGCATGTCTGAAGTATAGAAGTTTAACAGTGCATGTGCATGTCTGAGGTCCAGAAGTTTAGCAGTGCATGTGTATGTCTGAAGTACAGAAGTTTAACAGTGCATGTGCATATCTGAGGAACAGAAGTTTAACAATGCACGTGCATGTCTGAGGAACAGAAGTTTAAAAGTGCATGTGCATGTCTGAAGTAGAGAAGTTTAACAGTGCATATGCATGTCTGAGGAACAGAAGTTTAACAGTACATGTGCATGTCTGAGGAACAGAAGTTTAGCAGTGTAAGTGCATGTCTGAGGAACAAAAATTTTACAGTGCATGTGCATATCTGAGGAACAGAAGTTTAACAATGCATGTGCATGTCTGAGGAACAGAAGTTTAACAGTGCATGTGCATGTCTGAGGAATAGAAGTTTAACAGTGCATGTGCATGTCTGACGACCAAACATTTATCAGTGCATGAGCAATGTCTGAGGACCAGAAGTTTAACAGTGCATGTGCATGTCTGAGGAACAGAAGTTTAACAGTGCATGTGCATCTCTGAGGACCAGAAGTTAAACAGTGCATGTGCATGTCTGAGGACCAGAAGTTTAACAGTGCATGTGCATACCTGAGGACCAGAAGTTTAGCAGTGCATGCGCATGTCTGAGGACCAGAAGATTAGCAGTGCATGTGCATGTCTGAAGAACAGAAGTTTAACAGTCTATGTGCATGTCTGAGGACCAGAAGTTTAACAGTGCATGTGCATGTCTGAGGAACAGAAGTTTATAAGTGCATGTGCATGTCTGACGACCAAATGTTTAGCAGTGCATGTGCATGTCTGACAACCAGAAGTTTAACAGTGCATTTTCATGTCTGAGGAACAGAAGCTTAAACGTGCATGTGAATGTCTGAGGACTAGAGGTTTAACATTGCATGTGCATGTCTGAGGAACAAAAGTTTAACAGTGCATGTGCATTTCTGTGAAACAGACGTTTAACAGTGCATATGCATGTCTGAGGAACAGAAGTTTAACAGTGCATGTACATGTCCGGGGACGGGAGGTTTAGCAGTGCATGTGTATATCTGAGGACCAGATGATTAGCAGTGCATGTGTATGTCTGATGAACAGAAGTTTAACAGTGCATGTCCATGTCTGATGACCAAAGGTTTAGCAGTGCATGTGCATGTCTGAGGACCATGAATTTAACAGTGCATGTGCATGTCTGAGGAACAAAAATTTAACAGTGCATATGCATGTCTGAGGACCAGACGTTTAATAGTGCATGTGTGTGTCTGAGGACCAGAAGTCTAACAGTGCATGTGCATGTCTGAGGAACAGAAGTTAAAATAGCAGTGCATGTACATGTCTGAGGACAAGAAGATTAAAAGTGTATGTGCATGTCTGAAGAAGAGAAGTTTAACAATGCATGTGCATGGCTAAGGACCAGATGTTTAATAGTGCACGTGCATGTCTGAAGAACAGTAGTTTAACAGTGCATGTGCATGTCTGAGGAACAGAAGTTTAACAGTACATGTGCATGTCGGAGGACTAAAGGTTTAGCAGTGCATGTGCATGTCTGAGGAACAAAAGTTTAACAGTGCATGTGCATGTCTGAGGAACAGAAGTTTAACAATGCATGTGCATGTCTGAGTAACGGAAGTTTAACAGTGCATGTGCATGTCTGAGAAACAAAAGTTTGACATTGCATGTGCATGTCTGACGACCAAAAGTTTATCAGTGCATGTGCATGTCTGAGGACCAGAGGTTTAGCAGTGCATGTCTGAGGAACAGAAGTTTAACAGTGCATGTGCATGTCTGAGGAACAGAAGTTTAACAGTACATGTGCATGTCTGAGGAACAGAAGTTTAACAGTGCATGTGCATGTCTGAGGACCAGAAGTTTAACACTGCATGTGCATATCTGAGGACCAGAAGTTTAACAGTGCATGTGCATGTCTGAGCACCAGAAGTTTAACAGTGTATGTGCATGTCTGTTGAACAGAAGTTTAAATGTGTGTGTGCATGTCTGAGGAACAGACGTTTAACAGTGCATGTGCATGTCTGAGGAACAGAAGTTTATACGTGCATGTGCATGTCTGAGGACCAAAGGATTAGCAGTGCATGTGCATTTCTGATGACCAAAGTTTAACAGTGCACGTGCATGTCTGAGGAACAGAAGTTTAACAGTGCACGTGCATGTCTGAGGACCAGAGGTTTAACAGTGCATGTGCATGTCTGAGGACCAGAAGTTTAACAGTGCATTTGCATGTCTGAGGAACAGAAGCTTAACAGTGCATGTGCATGTCTGAGGACCAGAGGATTAGAAGTGCATGTGCATGTCTGAGGACCAGATGATTAGCAGTGCATGTGCATGTCTGAGGAACAGAAGTTTAACAATGCATGTGCATATCTGAGGACCAGAAGTTTAACCGTGCATGTGCATGTCTGAGCACCAGAATTTTAACAGTGTATGTGCATGTCTGTTGAACAGAAGTTTAAATGTGTGTGTGCATGTCTCAGGAACAAATGTTTAACAGTGCATGTGCATGTCTAAGGACCAGAAATTTAATAGTCAATGTGCATGTCTGAGGAACAGACGTTTAACAGTGCATGTGCATGTCTGAGGAACAGAAGTTTATACGTGCATGTGCATGTCTGAGGACCAAAGGTTTAGCAGTGCATGTGCATTTCTGATGACCAAAGTTTAACAGTGCATGTGCATATCTGAGGAACAGAAGTTTAACAGTGCACATGCATGTCTGAGGACCAGAGGTTTAACAGTGCATGTGCATGTCTGATGACCAGAAGTTTAACAGTGCATTTGCATGTCTGAGGAACAGAAGCTTAACAGTGCATGTGCATGTCTGAGGACCAGAGAATTAGAAGTGTATGTGCATGTCTGAGGACCATATGATTAGCAGTGCATGTGCATGTCTGAGGAACAGAAGTTTAACAGTGCATGTGTGTGTCTGATGACCAAAGGTTTATCAGTGCATGTGCATGTCTGAGGACCAGGAATTTAACAGTGCATGTGCATGTCTGAGGACCAGGAATTTAACAGTGCATGTGCATGTCTGAGGAACAGAAGTTTAACAGTGCATGTGCATGTCTTAGGACCAGACGTTTAACAGTGCATGTGTATGTCTGAGGACAAGAAGTCTAACAGTGCATGTGCATGTCTGAGGAACAGAAGTTTAACAGTGCATGCACATGTCTGAGGAACAGAAGTTTAACAGTGCATGTGCATGTCTGAGGTCCAGAAGTTTAGCAGTGCATGTACGTGTCTGAGGTCCAGAAGATTAACAGTGCATGTGCATGGCTGAGGAACAGAAGTTTAACAGTGCATGTGCATGTCTGAGGACCAGAACTTTAACAGTGCATGTGCATGTCTGAGGAACAGAAGTTTAACAGTGCATGTGCATGTCTGATGACAAAAGATTTAGCAGTGCATGTGCATGTCTGAGGACCATAAGTTTAACAGTGCATTTGCATGTCTGAGGAACACAAGTTTAACCATTTGTGTGCATGTTTGAAGACCAGAAGTTTAACAGTGCATGTCCATGTCTGAAGAACAGAAGTTTAACAGTGCATGTGCATGTCTGAGGACAGGAAGTTTAACAGTGTATGTGCATGTCTGAGGAACAGAAGTTCAACAGAGCATGTGCATGCCCGAGGAACAGAAGGTTAGGAGTGCATGTGCATGTCTGAGGACCAGATGTTTAACAATGCATCTGCATGTCTGAGAAACAGAAGTTTAACAGTACATGTGCATGTCTGAGGACCAGAAGTTTAGCAGTGCATGTGCAAAAACCAAGGAACAGAAGTTTAACAGTGCATGTGCATGTCTGGCGACCAAAGGTTTAGCAGTGCATGTGCATGTCTGAGGAACAGAAGTTTAACAGTGCGTGTGCGTGTCTGAGGAACAGAAGTTTAACAGTGGATGTGCATGACTGAGGACCAGAAATTTAGCAGTGCATGCACTTGATTGAGGACCAGAAGATTAGCAGTGCATGTGCATGTCTGAGGAACAGATGTTTAACAGTGTATATGCAAGTCTGAGGAATAGAAGTTTAACAGTGCATGTGCATGTCTGAGGACCAGAAATTTAGCAGTGCATGCGCTTGATTGAGGACCAGAAGATTAGCAGTGCATGTGCAGGTCTGAGGAACAGAAGTTTAACAGTGTATGTGCATCTCTGAGTACCAGAAGTTTAACAGTGCATGTGCATGTCTGAGGAACAGAAGTCTAACAATGTAGGTGCATGTCTGAGGACCAGATGGTTAGCAGTGCATGTACATGTGTGAAGACTAGAAGTTTAACAGTGCATGTGCATGTCTGAGGAACAGAAGTTTAACAGTGTATGTACATGTCCGGGGACCAGAGGTTTAGCAGTGCATGTGCATGTCTGAGGACCAGATGATTAGCAGTGCATGTGTATGTCTGAGGAACAGAAGTTTAATAGTGCATGTCCATGTCTGATAACCAAAAGTTTATCAGTGCATGTGCATGTCCGAGGACCAGGAATTTAACAGTGCATGTGCATGTCTGAGGAACAGAAGTTTAACAGTGCATGTGCATGTCTGAGGAACAGAACTTTAACAGTACATGTACATGTCCAGGGACCAGAGGTTTAGCAGTGCATGTGCATGTCTGAGGACTAGATGATTAGCAGTGCATGTGTATGTCTGAGGAACAGAAGTTTAACAGTGCATGTCCATGTCTGATGACCAAAAGTTTATCAGTGCATGTGCATGTCTGAGGACCAGCAATTTAACAGTGCATATGCATGTCTGAGGAACAGAAGTTTAACAGTGCATGTGCATGTCTGAGGACCAGAGGATTAGCAGTGCATGTGCATGTCTGAGGACCACATGATTAGCAGTGCATGTGCATGTCTGAGGAACAGAAGTTTAACAGTGCATGTCTGAGGAACAGAAGTTTAACAGTACATGTGCATGTCTGAGGAACAGAAGTTTAACAGTTCATGTGCATGTCTGATGACCAAAGGTTTAGCAGTGCCTGTGCATGTCTGAGAACCATAAGTTTAACAGTGCATTTGCATGTCTGAGGAACAAATGTTTAACCATTTGTGTACATGTTTGAAGACCAGAAGTATAACAGTGCATCTCCATGTCTGAAGAACAGAGGTTTAACAGAGCATGTGCATGTCTGAGGACAGGAGGTTTAACAGTGTATGTGCATGTCTGAGGAACAGAAGTTCGACAGAGCATGTGCATGCCCGAGGAACAGAAGTTTAGCAGTGCATGTCTGAGGACCAGATGTTTAACAGTGTATCTGCATGTCTGAGGACCAGAAGTTTAACAGTGCATGTGCATGTCTGAGGACCAGAAGTTTAGCAGTGCATGTGCATAAGCAAGGACCAGAAGTTTAACAGTGCATGTGCATGTCTGGCGACCAAAGGTTTAGCAGTGCATGTGCATGTCTGAGGAACAGAAGTTTAACAGTGCATGTGCATGTCTAAGGACCAGAAGTTTAACAGTGCGTGTGCGTGTCTGAGGAACAGAAGTTTAACAGTGCATGTGCATGTCTGAGAACCAGAAGTTTAATAGTGCATGTGCATGTCTGAGGAACAGAAGTTTAACAGTGCATGTGCAAGTCTGAGGAATAGAAGTTTAACAGTGCATGTGCATGTCTGAGGACCAGAAATTTAGCAGTGCATGTGCATGTTTGAAGACCAGAAGATTAGCAGTGCATGTGCAGGTCTGAGGAACAGAAGTCTAACAATGCAGGTGCATGTCTGAGGACCAGATGGTTAGCAGTGCAAGTGCATGTCTGAGGACCAGAAGTTTAACAGTGCATGTGCATGTCTGAGGAACAGAAGTTTATAAGTGCATGTGCATGTCTGATGACCAAAAGTTTAGCAGTGCATGTGCATGTCTGATGACTAGAAGTTTAACAGTGCATGTGCATGTCTGAGGAACAGAAGTTTAACAGTGCATGTGCATGTCTGAGGAACAGAAGTTTAACAGTGCATGTGCATGTCTGTGGAACAGAAGTTTAACAGTGTGTGTGCATGTCTGAGGAACAAAAGTTTAACAGTGCATGTGCATGTCTAAGGACCAGAAGTTTAGCAGTGCATGTGCATGTCTGAGGACAAGAAGTTTATACGTGCATGTGCATGTCTGGGGAACATAAGTTTATATGTGCTTGTGCTTGTCTGAGGACCAAAAGTTTAGCAGTGCATGTGCATGTCTGATGGCCAAAGTTTAACAGTGCATGTGCATGTCTGAGGAACAGAAGTTTAACAGTGCATGTGCATGTCTGAGGACCAGAAGTTTAACAGTGCATGTGCATGTCTGAGGAACAGAAGTTTAACAGTGCATGTGCATGTCTGAGGAACAGAAGTTTAACAGTGCATGTGCATGTCTGAGGAACAGAAGTTTAACAGTGCATGTGCATGTCTGAGGAACAGAAGTTTAACAGTGCATGTGCATGTCTGAGGACCAGAGGTTTAACAGTGCATGTGCATGTCTGAGGACCAGAATTTTAACAGTGCATGTGCATGTCTGAGGAACAGAAGTTTAACAGTGCATGTGCATGTCTGAGGACCAGAAGTTTAACAGTGCATGTGCATGTCTGAGGACCAGAAGTTTAACAGTGCATGTGCATGTCTGAGGACCAGAAGTTTAACAGTGCATGTGCATGTCTGAGGACCAGAAGTTTAACAGTGCATGTGCATGTCTGAGGAACAGAAGTTTAACAGTGCATGTGCATGTCTGAGGACCAGAAGTTTAACAGTGCATGTGCATGTCTGAGGACCAGAAGTTTAACAGTGCATGTGCATGTCTGAGGACCAGAAGTTTAACAGTGCATGTGCATGTCTGAGGACCAGAAGTTTAACAGTGCATGTGCATGTCTGAGGACCAGAAGTTTAACAGTGCATGTGCATGTCTGAGGACCAGAAGTTTAACAGTGCATGTGCATGTCTGAGGAACAGAAGTTTAACAGTGCATGTGCATGTCTGAGGAACAGAAGTTTAACAGTGCATGTGCATGTCTGAGGAACAGAAGTTTAACAGTGCATGTGCATGTCTGAGGACCAGAAGTTTAACAGTGCATGTGCATGTCTGAGGACCAGAAGTTTAACAGTGCATGTGCATGTCTGAGGACCAGAAGTTTAACAGCGCATGTACATGTCTGAGGACCAGAAGTTTAACAGTGCATGTGCATGTCTGAGGAACAGAAGTTTAACAGTGCATGTGCATGTCTGAGGAACAGAAGTTTAACAGTGCATGTGCATGTCTGAGGACCAGAAGTTTAACAGTGCATGTGCATGTCTGAGGACCAGAAATTTAACAGTGCATGTGCATGTCTGAGGAACAGAAGTTTAACAGTGCATGTGCATGTCTGAGGACCAGAAGTTTAATAGTGCATGTGTATGTCTGAGGACCAGAAGTTTAACAGTGCATGTGCATGTCTGAGGAACAGAAGTTTAACAGTGCATGTGCATGTCTGAGGACCAGAAGTTTAACAGTGCATGTGCATGTCTGAGGACCAGAAGTTTAACAGTGCATGTGCATGTCTGAGGAACAGAAGTTTAACAGTGCATGTGCATGTCTGAGGACCAGAAGTTTAACAGTGCATGTGCATGTCTGAGGAACAGAAGTTTAACAGTGCATGTGCATGTCTGAGGACCAGAAGTTTAACAGTGCATGTGCATGTCTGAGGAACAGAAGTTTAACAGTGCATGTGCATGTCTGAGGACCAGAAGTTTAACAGTGCATGTGCATGTCTGAGGAACAGAAGTTTAACAGTGCATGTGCATGTCTGAGGAACAGAAGTTTAACAGTGCATGTGCATGTCTGAGGAACAGAAGTTTAACAGTGCATGTGCATGTCTGAGGACCAGAAGTTTAACAGTGCATGTGCATGTCTGAGGACCAGAAGTTTAACAGTGCATGTGCATGTCTGAGGAACAGAAGTTTAACAGTGCATGTGCATGTCTGAGGAACAGAAGTTTAACAGTGCATGTGCATGTCTGAGGAACAGAAGTTTAACAGTGCATGTGCATGTCTGAGGACCAGAAGTTTAACAGTGCATGTGCATGTCTGAGGACCAGAAGTTTAACAGTGCATGTGCATGTCTGAGGACCAGAAGTTTAACAGTGCATGTGCATGTCTGAGGAACAGAAGTTTAACAGTGCATGTGCATGTCTGAGGAACAGAAGTTTAACAGTGCATGTGCATGTCTGAGGAACAGAAGTTTAACAGTGCATGTGCATGTCTGAGGACCAGAAGTTTAGCAGTGCATGTGCATGTCTGAGGACCAGAAGTTTAACAGTGCATGTGCATGTCTGAGGAACAGAAGTTTAACAGTGCATGTGCATGTCTGAGGACCAGAAGTTTAACAGTGCATGTGCATGTCTGAGGACCAGAAGTTTAACAGTGCATGTGCATGTCTGAGGAACAGAAGTTTAACAGTGCATGTGCATGTCTGAGGACCAGAAGTTTAACAGTGCATGTGCATGTCTGAGGACCAGAAGTTTAACAGTGCATGTGCATGTCTGAGGAACAGAAGTTTAACAGTGCATGTGCATGTCTGAGGACCAGAAGTTTAACAGTGCATGTGCATGTCTGAGGACCAGAAGTTTAACAGTGCATGTGCATGTCTGAGGAACAGAAGTTTAACAGTGCATGTGCATGTCTGAGGAACAGAAGTTTAACAGTGCATGTGCATGTCTGAGGACCAGAAGTTTAACAGTGCATGTGCATGTCTGAGGAACAGAAGTTTAACAGTGCATGTGCATGTCTGAGGAACAGAAGTTTAACAGTGCATGTGCATGTCTGAGGACCAGAAGTTTAGCAGTGCATGTGCATGTCTGAGGACCAGAAGTTTAACAGTGCATGTGCATGTCTGAGGAACAGAAGTTTAACAGTGCATGTGCATGTCTGAGGACCAGAAGTTTAACAGTGCATGTGCATGTCTGAGGACCAGAAGTTTAACAGTGCATGTGCATGTCTGAGGAACAGAAGTTTAACAGTGCATGTGCATGTCTGAGGACCAGAAGTTTAACAGTGCATGTGCATGTCTGAGGACCAGAAGTTTAACAGTGCATGTGCATGTCTGAGGAACAGAAGTTTAACAGTGCATGTGCATGTCTGAGGACCAGAAGTTTAACAGTGCATGTGCATGTCTGAGGACCAGAAGTTTAACAGTGCATGTGCATGTCTGAGGACCAGAAGTTTAACAGTGCATGTGCATGTCTGAGGAACAGAAGTTTAACAGTGCATGTGCATGTCTGAGGACCAGAAGTTTAACAGTGCATGTGCATGTCTGAGGACCAGAAGTTTAACAGTGCATGTGCATGTCTGAGGAACAGAAGTTTAACAGTGCATGTGCATGTCTGAGGAACAGAAGTTTAACAGTGCATGTGCATGTCTGAGGACCAGAAGTTTAGCAGTGCATGTGCATGTCTGAGGACCAGAAGTTTAACAGTGCATGTGCATGTCTGAGGAACAGAAGTTTAACAGTGCATGTGCATGTCTGAGGACCAGAAGTTTAACAGTGCATGTGCATGTCTGAGGAACAGAAGTTTAACAGTGCATGTGCATGTCTGATGACCAAAAGTTTAGCAGTGCATGTGCATGTCTGAGGACCAGAAGTTTAACAGTGCATGTGCATGTCTGAGGAACAGAAGTTTAACAGTGCATGTGCATGTCTGAGGACCAGAAGTTTAACAGTGCATGTGCATGTCTGAGGAACAGAAGTTTAACAGTGCATGTGCATGTCTGAGGACCAGAAGTTTAACAGTGCATGTGCATGTCTGAGGAACAGAAGTTTAACAGTGCATGTGCATGTCTGAGGAACAGAAGTTTAACAGTGCATGTGCATGTCTGAGGAACAGAAGTTTAACAGTGCATGTGCATGTCTGAGGAACAGAAGTTTAACAGTGCATGTGCATGTCTGAGGACCAGAAGTTTAACAGTGCATGTGCATGTCTGAGGAACAGAAGTTTAACAGTGCATGTGCATGTCTGAGGACCAGAAGTTTAACAGTGCATGTGCATGTCTGAGGAACAGAAGTTTAACAGTGCATGTGCATGTCTGAGGAACAGAAGTTTAACAGTGCATGTGCATGTCTGAGGACCAGAAGTTTAGCAGTGCATGTGCATGTCTGAGGACCAGAAGTTTAACAGTGCATGTGCATGTCTGAGGAACAGAAGTTTAACA
The DNA here is from genome assembly GCF_019279795.1 of Protopterus annectens. NCBI lineage: Eukaryota > Metazoa > Chordata > Ceratodontiformes > Protopteridae > Protopterus > Protopterus annectens. Next base: position 282,285,161 of record NC_056725.1, read on the forward strand.
GTGCATGTGCATGTCTGAGGAACAGAAGTTTAACAGTGCATGTGCATGTCTGAGGACCAGAAGTTTAACAGTGCATGTGCATGTCTGAGGACCAGAAGTTTAACAGTGCATGTGCATGTCTGAGGAACAGAAGTTTAACAGTGCATGTGCATGTCTGAGGACCAGAAGTTTAACAGTGCATGTGCATGTCTGAGGAACAGAAGTTTAACAGTGCATGTGCATGTCTGAGGACCAGAAGTTTAGCAGTGCATGTGCATGTCTGTGGACCAGAAGTTTAACAGTGCATGTGCATGTCTGAGGAACAGAAGTTTAACAGTGCATGTGCATGTCTGAGGACCAGAAGTTTAACAGTGCATGTGCATGTCTGAGGACCAGAAGTTTAACAGTGCATGTGCATGTCTGAGGAACAGAAGTTTAACAGTGCATGTGCATGTCTGAGGACCAGAAGTTTAACAGTGCATGTGCATGTCTGAGGACCAGAAGTTTAGCAGTGCATGTGCATGTCTGAGGAACAGAAGTTTAACAGTGCATGTGCATGTCTGAGGAACAGAAGTTTAACAGTGCATGTGCATGTCTGAGGACCAGAAGTTTAGCAGTGCATGTGCATGTCTGAGGACCAGAAGTTTAACAGTGCATGTGCATGTCTGAGGAACAGAAGTTTAACAGTGCATGTGCATGTCTGAGGACCAGAAGTTTAACAGTGCATGTGCATGTCTGAGGACCAGAAGTTTAACAGTGCATGTGCATGTCTGAGGAACAGAAGTTTAACAGTGCATGTGCATGTCTGAGGACCAGAAGTTTAACAGTGCATGTGCATGTCTGAGGACCAGAAGTTTAACAGTGCATGTGCATGTCTGAGGAACAGAAGTTTAACAGTGCATGTGCATGTCTGAGGAACAGAAGTTTAACAGTGCATGTGCATGTCTGAGGAACAGAAGTTTAACAGTGCATGTGCATGTCTGAGGACCAGAAGTTTAACAGTGCATGTGCATGTCTGAGGAACAGAAGTTTAACAGTGCATGTGCATGTCTGAGGAACAGAAGTTTAACAGTGCATGTGCATGTCTGAGGACCAGAAGTTTAACAGTGCATGTGCATGTCTGAGGAACAGAAGTTTAACAGTGCATGTGCATGTCTGAGGACCAGAAGTTTAACAGTGCATGTGCATGTCTGAGGAACAGAAGTTTAACAGTGCATGTGCATGTCTGAGGAACAGAAGTTTAACAGTGCATGTGCATGTCTGAGGACCAGAAGTTTAACAGTGCATGTGCATGTCTGAGGACCAGAAGTTTAACAGTGCATGTGCATGTCTGAGGACCAGAAGTTTAACAGTGCATGTGCATGTCTGAGGACCAGAAGTTTAACAGTGCATGTGCATGTCTGAGGAACAGAAGTTTAACAGTGCATGTGCATGTCTGAGGACCAGAAGTTTAACAGTGCATGTGCATGTCTGAGGAACAGAAGTTTAACAGTGCATGTGCATGTCTGAGGAACAGAAGTTTAACAGTGCATGTGCATGTCTGAGGACCAGAAGTTTAACAGTGCATGTGCATGTCTGAGGAACAGAAGTTTAACAGTGCATGTGCATGTCTGAGGACCAGAAGTTTAACAGTGCATGTGCATGTCTGAGGACCAGAAGTTTAACAGTGCATGTGCATGTCTGAGGAACAGAAGTTTAACAGTGCATGTGCATGTCTGAGGACCAGAAGTTTAACAGTGCATGTGCATGTCTGAGGACCAGAAGTTTAACAGTGCATGTGCATGTCTGAGGAACAGAAGTTTAACAGTGCATGTGCATGTCTGAGGACCAGAAGTTTAACAGTGCATGTGCATGTCTGAGGACCAGAAGTTTAACAGTGCATGTGCATGTCTGAGGAACAGAAGTTTAACAGTGCATGTGCATGTCTGAGGAACAGAAGTTTAACAGTGCATGTGCATGTCTGAGGAACAGAAGTTTAACAGTGCATGTGCATGTCTGAGGAACAGAAGCTTAACAGTGCATGTGCATGTCTGAGGACCAGAAGTTTAACAGTGCATGTGCATGTCTGAGGACCAGAAGTTTAACAGTGCATGTGCATGTCTGAGGAACAGAAGTTTAACAGTGCATGTGCATGTCTGAGGACCAGAAGTTTAGCAGTGCATGTGCATGTCTGAGGACCAGAAGTTTAACAGTGCATGTGCATGTCTGAGGAACAGAAGTTTAACAGTGCATGTGCATGTCTGAGGACCAGAAGTTTAACAGTGCATGTGCATGTCTGAGGACCAGAAGTTTAACAGTGCATGTGCATGTCTGAGGAACAGAAGTTTAACAGTGCATGTGCATGTCTGAGGACCAGAAGTTTAACAGTGCATGTGCATGTCTGAGGACCAGAAGTTTAACAGTGCATGTGCATGTCTGAGGAACAGAAGTTTAACAGTGCATGTGCATGTCTGAGGACCAGAAGTTTAACAGTGCATGTGCATGTCTGAGGACCAGAAGTTTAACAGTGCATGTGCATGTCTGAGGAACAGAAGTTTAACAGTGCATGTGCATGTCTGAGGACCAGAAGTTTAACAGTGCATGTGCATGTCTGAGGACCAGAAGTTTAACAGTGCATGTGCATGTCTGAGGAACAGAAGTTTAACAGTGCATGTGCATGTCTGAGGAACAGAAGTTTAACAGTGCATGTGCATGTCTGAGGACCAGATGTTTAACAGTGCATGTGCATGTCTGAGGACCAGAAGTTTAACAGTGCATGTGCATGTCTGAGGAACAGAAGTTTAACAGTGCATGTGCATGTCTGAGGACCAGAAGTTTAACAGTGCATGTGCATGTCTGAGGAACAGAAGTTTAACAGTGCATGTGCATGTCTGAGGAACAGAAGTTTAACAGTGCATGTGCATGTCTGAGGAACAGAAGTTTAACAGTGCATGTGCATGTCTGAGGACCAGAAGTTTAACAGTGCATGTGCATGTCTGAGGACCAGAAGTTTAACAGTGCATGTGCATGTCTGAGGAACAGAAGTTTAACAGTGCATGTGCATGTCTGAGGACCAGAAGTTTAACAGTGCATGTGCATGTCTGAGGAACAGAAGTTTAACAGTGCATGTGCATGTCTGAGGACCAGAAGTTTAACAGTGCATGTGCATGTCTGAGGACCAGAAGTTTAACAGTGCATGTGCATGTCTGAGGACCAGAAGTTTAACAGTGCATGTGCATGTCTGAGGACCAGAAGTTTAACAGTGCATGTGCATGTCTGAGGACCAGAAGTTTAACAGTGCATGTGCATGTCTGAGGACCAGAAGTTTAACAGTGCATGTGCATGTCTGAGGACCAGAAGTTTAACAGTGCATGTGCATGTCTGAGGACCAGAAGTTTAACAGTGCATGTGCATGTCTGAGGACCAGAAGTTTAACAGTGCATGTGCATGTCTGAGGAACAGAAGTTTAACAGTGCATGTGCATGTCTGAGGACCAGAAGTTTAACAGTGCATGTGCATGTCTGAGGAACAGAAGTTTAACAGTGCATGTGCATGTCTGAGGAACAGAAGTTTAACAGTGCATGTGCATGTCTGAGGACCAGAAGTTTAACAGTGCATGTGCATGTCTGAGGAACAGAAGTTTAACAGTGCATGTGCATGTCTGAGGAACAGAAGTTTAACAGTGCATGTGCATGTCTGAGGACCAGAAGTTTAACAGTGCATGTGCATGTCTGAGGACCAGAAGTTTAACAGTGCATGTGCATGTCTGAGGAACAGAAGTTTAACAGTGCATGTGCATGTCTGAGGAACAGAAGTTTAACAGTGCATGTGCATGTCTGAGGACCAGAAGTTTAGCAGTGCATGTGCATGTCTGAGGACCAGAAGTTTAACAGTGCATGTGCATGTCTGAGGAACAGAAGTTTAACAGTGCATGTGCATGTCTGAGGACCAGAAGTTTAACAGTGCATGTGCATGTCTGAGGACCAGAAGTTTAACAGTGCATGTGCATGTCTGAGGAACAGAAGTTTAACAGTGCATGTGCATGTCTGAGGACCAGAAGTTTAACAGTGCATGTGCATGTCTGAGGACCAGAAGTTTAACAGTGCATGTGCATGTCTGAGGAACAGAAGTTTAACAGTGCATGTGCATGTCTGAGGAACAGAAGTTTAACAGTGCATGTGCATGTCTGAGGAACAGAAGTTTAACAGTGCATGTGCATGTCTGAGGACCAGAAGTTTAACAGTGCATGTGCATGTCTGAGGACCAGAAGTTTAACAGTGCATGTGCATGTCTGAGGAACAGAAGTTTAACAGTGCATGTGCATGTCTGAGGACCAGAAGTTTAACAGTGCATGTGCATGTCTGAGGAACAGAAGTTTAACAGTGCATGTGCATGTCTGAGGACCAGAAGTTTAGCAGTGCATGTGCATGTCTGAGGACCAGAAGTTTAACAGTGCATGTGCATGTCTGAGGAACAGAAGTTTAACAGTGCATGTGCATGTCTGAGGACCAGAAGTTTAACAGTGCATGTGCATGTCTGAGGACCAGAAGTTTAACAGTGCATGTGCATGTCTGAGGAACAGAAGTTTAACAGTGCATGTGCATGTCTGAGGAACAGAAGTTTAACAGTGCATGTGCATGTCTGAGGACCAGAAGTTTAACAGTGCATGTGCATGTCTGAGGACCAGAAGTTTAACAGTGCATGTGCATGTCTGAGGAACAGAAGTTTAACAGTGCATGTGCATGTCTGAGGACCAGAAGTTTAACAGTGCATGTGCATGTCTGAGGAACAGAAGTTTAACAGTGCATGTGCATGTCTGAGGAACAGAAGTTTAACAGTGCATGTGCATGTCTGAGGACCAGAAGTTTAACAGTGCATGTGCATGTCTGAGGACCAGAAGTTTAACAGTGCATGTGCATGTCTGAGGAACAGAAGTTTAACAGTGCATGTGCATGTCTGAGGAACAGAAGTTTAACAGTGCATGTGCATGTCTGAGGACCAGAAGTTTAACAGTGCATGTGCATGTCTGAGGACCAGAAGTTTAACAGTGCATGTGCATGTCTGAGGAACAGAAGTTTAACAGTGCATGTGCATGTCTGAGGACCAGAAGTTTAACAGTGCATGTGCATGTCTGAGGACCAGAAGTTTAACAGTGCATGTGCATGTCTGAGGAACAGAAGTTTAACAGTGCATGTGCATGTCTGAGGACCAGAAGTTTAACAGTGCATGTGCATGTCTGAGGACCAGAAGTTTAACAGTGCATGTGCATGTCTGAGGAACAGAAGTTTAACAGTGCATGTGCATGTCTGAGGACCAGAAGTTTAACAGTGCATGTGCATGTCTGAGGAACAGAAGTTTAACAGTGCATGTGCATGTCTGAGGACCAGAAGTTTAACAGTGCATGTGCATGTCTGAGGACCAGAAGTTTAACAGTGCATGTGCATGTCTGAGGAACAGAAGTTTAACAGTGCATGTGCATGTCTGAGGACCAGAAGTTTAACAGTGCATGTGCATGTCTGAGGACCAGAAGTTTAACAGTGCATGTGCATGTCTGAGGACCAGAAGTTTAACAGTGCATGTGCATGTCTGAGGACCAGAAGTTTAACAGTGCATGTGCATGTCTGAGGAACAGAAGTTTAACAGTGCATGTGCATGTCTGAGGACCAGAAGTTTAACAGTGCATGTGCATGTCTGAGGACCAGAAGTTTAACAGTGCATGTGCATGTCTGAGGAACAGAAGTTTAACAGTGCATGTGCATGTCTGAGGAACAGAAGTTTAACAGTGCATGTGCATGTCTGAGGAACAGAAGTTTAACAGTGCATGTGCATGTCTGAGGACCAGAAGTTTAGCAGTGCATGTGCATGTCTGAGGACCAGAAGTTTAACAGTGCATGTGCATGTCTGAGGAACAGAAGTTTAACAGTGCATGTGCATGTCTGAGGACCAGAAGTTTAACAGTGCATGTGCATGTCTGAGGAACAGAAGTTTAACAGTGCATGTGCATGTCTGAGGACCAGAAGTTTAACAGTGCATGTGCATGTCTGAGGACCAGAAGTTTAACAGTGCATGTGCATGTCTGAGGACCAGAAGTTTAACAGTGCATGTGCATGTCTGAGGAACAGAAGTTTAACAGTGCATGTGCATGTCTGAGGAACAGAAGTTTAACAGTGCATGTGCATGTCTGAGGACCAGAAGTTTAACAGTGCATGTGCATGTCTGAGGAACAGAAGTTTAACAGTGCATGTGCATGTCTGAGGACCAGAAGTTTAACAGTGCATGTGCATGTCTGAGGACCAGAAGTTTAACAGTGCATGTGCATGTCTGAGGAACAGAAGTTTAACAGTGCATGTGCATGTCTGAGGACCAGAAGTTTAACAGTGCATGTGCATGTCTGAGGAACAGAAGTTTAACAGTGCATGTGCATGTCTGAGGAACAGAAGTTTAACAGTGCATGTGCATGTCTGAGGACCAGAAGTTTAACAGTGCATGTGCATGTCTGAGGACCAGAAGTTTAACAGTGCATGTGCATGTCTGAGGAACAGAAGTTTAACAGTGCATGTGCATGTCTGAGGACCAGAAGTTTAACAGTGCATGTGCATGTCTGAGGACCAGAAGTTTAACAGTGCATGTGCATGTCTGAGGACCAGAAGTTTAACAGTGCATGTGCATGTCTGAGGACCAGAAGTTTAACAGTGCATGTGCATGTCTGAGGAACAGAAGTTTAACAGTGCATGTGCATGTCTGAGGACCAGAAGTTTAACAGTGCATGTGCATGTCTGAGGACCAGAAGTTTAACAGTGCATGTGCATGTCTGAGGAACAGAAGTTTAACAGTGCATGTGCATGTCTGAGGACCAGAAGTTTAACAGTGCATGTGCATGTCTGAGGAACAGAAGTTTAACAGTGCATGTGCATGTCTGAGGACCAGAAGTTTAACAGTGCATGTGCATGTCTGAGGAACAGAAGTTTAACAGTGCATGTGCATGTCTGAGGAACAGAAGTTTAACAGTGCATGTGCATGTCTGAGGACCAGAAGTTTAACAGTGCATGTGCATGTCTGAGGACCAGAAGGTTAACAGTGCATGTGCATGTCTGAGGAACAGAAGTTTAACAGTGCATGTGCATGTCTGAGGAACAGAAGTTTAACAGTGCATGTGCATGTCTGAGGACCAGAAGTTTAACAGTGCATGTGCATGTCTGAGGACCAGAAGTTTAACAGTGCATGTGCATGTCTGAGGAACAGAAGTTTAACAGTGCATGTGCATGTCTGAGGACCAGAAGTTTAACAGTGCATGTGCATGTCTGAGGACCAGAAGTTTAAAAGTGCATCTGCATGTCTGAGGAACAAAAGTTTAACAGTGCATGTGCATGTCTGAGGACCAGAAGTTTAACAGTGGATGTGCATATGTGAGGACCAGAAGTTTAACAGTGCATGTGCATGTCTGAGGAACAGAAGTTTAACAGTGCATGTGCATGTCTGAGGACCAGAAGTTTAACAGTGCATGTGCATGTCTGAGGACCAGAAGTTTAACAGTGCATGTGCATGTCTGAGGAACAGAAGTTTACAGTGCATGTGCATGTTTCTTT